>NC_054373.1:59641297-59938499 GCF_017654675.1 Xenopus laevis | reverse complement strand
ATCTTTTGCAAAGGATTCGGGGGTTCGGCCTAATCAAAAAAAGTGGATTCGGTGCATCCCTAATATATATATATATATATATATATATATATATATATATATATATATATATATATATATATAAAAATATGAAATACTGAAGACAGAAAAAGGATATTAAAGCTTTAAAATGATAAACATTTTGAAAAATTATGAGGTGTTTGAATTATGGTTATGTTTTAACTGTCAGTGTCAGGCCTCCTCTACTCACATGACATCACAATGTTAACTTGAAAACATACTGTATGTCACAAAGAGCACAGGAAATGACCTCATGCTCATGATTTGAATTGTCAGTGCTAGGCCTTCTCTAATCACATGACATTTGTTGCCAAGTTACCATTGTGATGTCATAAAGAGCACAATTGCTACTTGTCAGTTACTACAAAGAGCTGTCAGAGCAGAGTTTGCTTTTTATCTGTATCACATCATACGGATAAAAGCTTTGCTAAACATAGAAAGATCATTAATTCTTTTAGAAGAACGACTATTAATATTTTTAGAAAAAGCGAGATCATGGATTTACATCGCCTTTGGAACTTCTGTGCAATAATTCTGGGCTGGTCGCGGGTATTTAGTGCTGTCTCTCTTTTAGTAGGCATTTATTATACCTATGTGCTGGAGTTCTGTATATTTACAGTGACATCACTTGCTGAGAAAGTGATCTACATGGTGTTTTATCACATCTTTTTCATTCATGTTGGCATGGTCATATGGGAATGACCATACTTAATCGTCCTGCTACCCCATCTAAGGAGTTTGACTTATCGGACATTGAGCAGGGCCAATTTGTAAGGCAGGAGAAGCAAGACTTTCACCAGGACATTCTCCAGTGCATTGCTAAAGAGCTTGCCTATTTACACAGTGACAAAGAATGCGAAACATCCGATACTGCCGCATATGCAACCTAATGATGCCAGACAGATGCTACCATTGTTTAGCCTGCAACAAGTGCGTGCTTAAGGCATTACTCTCACTGCTTTTGGTCAACAACTGTGTAGGATTTTCAAACTACAAGTACTACTTCCAAGCTGTTATTTTACATTATGCTGCACTGCCTATTCGTCTGCACTACAGGACTTCAGTATGCAATGAAGTTTTGGACTCAGGAGCTGCCATACACCGATGCAAATATCCAATCCTTTACATGGTTGGAGTGAATGCAGTTCTACTTCTTTTCATAGTGCCAATCTTTATCTATCATTGCTGGCTTGTTGGAAAAAACAGAACCTCTGCAGAAAACTGCAAGCCTCTTTTCTTCCGCAATATTCCAACGAATATGGGCTTTTCTCTTGGTTTGAGCAAGAATCTGAAAGAGGTGTTTGGTGAAGAGAAGAAATATTGGTTACTCCCTGTGTTATACCAGGAAAGGTGACGGATGCTCTTTTCCAACTGGTTATGAGAGAGAGAACCCAGAGCAAAACGGCATTGACTTTTAAATAGGTTATAAACAGGATTTTTTCTTCAAAAATTGGTTGAAACCAGAGGACTATCACGGTGCATTGCTGCAACAACGCATCGATTAGATGAGAGAAACCAAGACAATAGCACTTCTCATACAAATCTGTCCATATATGGAATATCTATCAACATTCAAAAAATATTTCTAAATAAAACACATTTATTTCTTTCATTGTTTTAGTCTTGGTGCTTTTTATTCTACATAATATTAAAGGAAAGAGGTGGGAAGGGCATATTGAACCTTTCAAGTTGGTTTCTGCCAATCCTCAAGACAAGGGTTGAGTTTGATTTAATTTAAGTTATTGATGCCAGAAGGCCAAAGTGCTTTCTGGCAGAGGTAGGTTAATGCAGTTAGGCCAATATTAAATACAGATTCCATGGAATTCACAAATATTTTTGCAATTTCTTCAATGGAGAAGAATAGTGATTGGACTGTGCCCCCCCCCCCACCTTGACCATAAAGATAGGTACGGGCAAGGAGGCAACCCATGGTGAACCATTATCTATAGTTAGGAGTGGACCATATGTGTGTGTGCAGTGGGGGTGTTTAAAAAACTGGGGCTGAGGGTGTTTTTTCTCCTTTAAACTCCAAAATACCTGAAACCATTTATTTCAATGTATTGTATTACCAAAAACCCTTATAATAAAGCTAAACCCTTCCAGTGACAACAGTTAGCTACAGATGTGCAGTTCACAAAATAGATTTGTTATAATGCAACCAATTGATAGCAGGAAAAAATCAGTGCAAAACAAGGTATTTATATATTTATATATATATATATATATATATATATCTATATATATATATATATATATATATATATCTATATATATATATATATATATATATATCTATATATATATATATATATATATCTATATAGTAGGGATGCACCGAATCCAGGATTCGGTTCGGGATTCAGCCAGGATTCGGCCTTTTTCAGCAGGATTCGGATTCGGCCGAATCCTTCTGCCCGGCCGAACCCTCATTTGCATATGTAAATTAGGGGGCGGGGAGGGAAATCACGTGACTTTTTGTCACAAAACAAGGAAGTAAAAAATGTTTTCCCCTTCCCATCGCTAATTTGCATATGCAAATTAGGGTTCGGATTCGGTTCGGTATTCGGCCGAATCTTTTGCAAAGGATTCGGGGGTTCGGCCTAATCAAAAAAAGTGGATTCGGTGCATCCCTAATATATATATATATATATATATATATATATATATATATATATATATATATATATATATATATATATATATGTATGTATATATATATATATATATATATATATATATATATATATATATATATATATATATATATATATATAAAAATATGAAATACTGAAGACAGAAAAAGGATATTAAAGCTTTAAAATGATAAACATTTTGAAAAATTATGAGGTGTTTGAATTATGGTTATGTTTTAACTGTCAGTGTCAGGCCTCCTCTACTCACATGACATCACAATGTTAACTTGAAAACATACTGTATGTCACAAAGAGCACAGGAAATGACCTCATGCTCATGATTTGAATTGTCAGTGCTAGGCCTTCTCTAATCACATGACATTTGTTGCCAAGTTACCATTGTGATGTCATAAAGAGCACAATTGCTACTTGTCAGTTACTACAAAGAGCTGTCAGAGCAGAGTTTGCTTTTTATCTGTATCACATCATACGGATAAAAGCTTTGCTAAAACATAGAAAGATCATTAATTCTTTTAGAAGAACGACTATTAATATTTTTTAGAAAAAGCGAGATCATGGATTTACATCGCCTTTGGAACTTCTGTGCAATAATTCTGGGCTGGTTCGCGGTATTTAGTGCTGTCTCTCTTTTAGTAGGCATTTATTATACCTATGTGCTGGAGTTCTGTATATTTACAGTGACATCACTTGCTGAGAAAGTGATCTACATGGTGTTTTTATCACATCTTTTTCATCATGTTGGCATGGTCATATGGAATGACCATACTTAATCGTCCTGCTACCCCATCTAAGGAGTTTGACTTATCGGACATTGAGCAGGGCCAATTTGTAAGGCAGGAGAAGCAAGACTTTCACCAGGACATTCTCCAGTGCATTGCTAAAGAGCTGCCTATTTACACAGTGACAAAGAATGGAAACATTCCGATACTGCCGCATATGCAACCTAATGATGCCAGACAGATGCTACCATTGTTTAGCCTGCAACAAGTGCGTGCTTAAGCATTACTCTCACTGCTTTTTGGTCAACAACTGTGTAGGATTTCAAACTACAAGTACTACTTCCAGCTGTTATTTTACGTTATGCTGCACTGCCTATTCGTCTGCACTACAGGACTTCAGTATGCAATGAAGTTTTGGACTCAGGAGCTGCCATACACCGATGCAAAATATCCAATCCTTTACATGGTTGGAGTGAATGCAGTTCTACTTCTTTTCATAGTGCCAATCTTTATCTATCATTGCTGGCTTGTTGGAAAAAACAGAACCTCTGCAGAAAACTGCAAGCCTCTTTTCTTCCGCAATATTCCAACGAATATGGGCTTTTCTCTTGGTTTGAGCAAGAATCTGAAAGAGGTGTTTGGTGAAGAGAAGAAATATTGGTTACTCCCTGTGTATACCAGGAAAGGTGACGGATGCTCTTTTCCAACTGGTTATGAGAGAGAGAACCCAGAGCAAAACGGCATTGACTTTTAAATAGGTTATAAAACAGGATTTTTCTTCAAAATTGGTTGAAACCAGAGGACTATCACGGTGCATTGCTGCAACAACGCATCGATTAGATGAGAGAAACCAAGACAATAGCACTTCTCATACAAATCTGTCCATATATGGAATATCTATCAACATTCAAAAAATATTTCTAAATAAAACACATTTATTTCTTTCATTGTTTTAGTCTTGGTGCTTTTTATTCTACATAATATTAAAGGAAGAGGTGAGAAGGGCATATTGAACCTTTCAAGTTGGTTTCTGCCAATCCTCAAGACAAGGGTTGAGTTTGATTTAATTTAAGTTATTGATGCCAGAAGGCCAAAGTGCTTTCTGGCAGAGGTAGGTTAATGCAGTTAGCAATATTAAATACAGATTCCATGGAATTCACAAATATTTTTGCAATTTCTTCAATGGAGAAGAATAGTGATTGGACTGTGCCCCCCCCCCCACCTTGACCATAAAGATAGGTACGGGCAAGGAGGCAACCCCATGGTGAACCATTATCTATAGTTAGGAGTGGACCATATGTGTGTGTGGCAGTGGGGGTGTTTAAAAAACTGGGCTGAGGGTGTTTTTTCTCCTTTAAACTCCAAAATACCTGAAACCATTTATTTCAATGTATTGTATTACAAAACCCTTAATAATAAAGCTAAAACCCTTCCAGTGACAACAGTTAGCTACAGATGTGCAGTTCACAAAATAGTATTTGTTATAATGCAACCAATTGATAGCAGGAAAAAATCAGTGCAAAACAAGGTATTTATATATATATATATATATATATATATATATATATATATATATATATATATATATATATATATATATATATATATCTATATATCTATATATATATATATAGTAGGGATGCACCGAATCCAGGATTCGGTTCGGGATTCAGCCAGGATTCGGCCTTTTTCAGCAGGATTCAGATTCGGCCGAATCCTTCTGCCTGGCCGAACCGAATCCTAATTTGCATATGTAAATTAGGGGCGGGGAGGGAAATCACGTGACTTTTTGTCACAAAACAAGGAAGTAAAAAATGTTTTCCCCTTCCCATCGCTAATTTGCATATGCAAATTAGGGTTCGGATTCGGTTCGGTATTCGGCCGAATCTTTTGCAAAGGATTCGGGGGTTCGGCCGAATCAAAAAAAGTGGATTCGGTGCATCCCTAAATATATATATATATATATATATATATATATATATATATTATATATATATATATAAATATGAAATACTGAAGACAGAAAAAGGATATTAAAGCTTTAAAATGATAAACATTTTGAAAAATTATGAGGTGTTTGAATTATGGTTATGTTTTAACTGTCAGTGTCAGGCCTCCTCTACTCACATGACATCACAATGTTAACTTGAAAACATACTGTATGTCACAAAGAGCACAGGAAATGACCTCATGCTCATGATTTGAATTGTCAGTGCTAGGCCTTCTCTAATCACATGACATTTGTTGCCAAGTTACCATTGTGATGTCATAAAGAGCACAATTGCTACTTGTCAGTTACTACAAAGAGCTGTCAGAGCAGAGTTTGTTTTTTTTCTGTATCACATCATACGGATAAAAGCTTTGCTAAAACATAGAAAGATCATTAATTCTTTTAGAAGAACGACTATTAATATTTTTAGAAAAAGCGAGATCATGGATTTACATCGCCTTTGGAACTTCTGTGCAATAATTCTGGGCTGGTTCGCGGTATTTAGTGCTGTCTCTCTTTTAGTAGGCATTTATTATACCTATGTGCTGGAGTTCTGTATATTTACAGTGACATCACTTGCTGAGAAAGTGATCTACATGGTGTTTTATCACATCTTTTTCATCATGTTGGCATGGTCATATGGAATGACCATACTTAATCGTCCTGCTACCCCATCTAAGGAGTTTGACTTATCGGACATTGAGCAGGGCCAATTTGTAAGGCAGGAGAAGCAAGACTTTCACCAGGACATTCTCCAGTGCATTGCTAAAGAGCTGCCTATTTACACAGTGACAAAGAATGGAAACATCCGATACTGCCGCATATGCAACCTAATGATGCCAGACCGATGCTACCATTGTTTAGCCTGCAACAAGTGCGTGCTTAAGCATTACTCTCACTGCTTTTTGGTCAACAACTGTGTAGGATTTTCAAACTACAAGTACTACTTCCAGCTGTTATTTTACGTTATGCTGCACTGCCTATTCGTCTGCACTACAGGACTTCAGTATGCAATGAAGTTTTGGACTCAGGAGCTGCCATACACCGATGCAAAATATCCAATCCTTTACATGGTTGGAGTGAATGCAGTTCTACTTCTTTTCATAGTGCCAATCTTTATCTATCATTGCTGGCTTGTTGGAAAAAACAGAACCTCTGCAGAAAACTGCAAGCCTCTTTTCTTCCGCAATATTCCAACGAATATGGGCTTTTCTCTTGGTTTGAGCAAGAATCTGAAAGAGGTGTTTGGTGAAGAGAAGAAATATTGGTTACTCCCTGTGTATACTAGGAAAGGTGACGGATGCTCTTTTCCAACTGGTTATGAGAGAGAGAACCCAGAGCAAAACGGCATTGACTTTTAAATAGGTTATAAAACAGGATTTTTTCTTCAAAAATTGGTTGAAACCAGAGGACTATCACGGTGCATTGCTGCAACAACGCATCGATTAGATGAGAGAAACCAAGACAATAGCACTTCTCATACAAATCTGTCCATATATGGAATATCTATCAACATTCAAAAAATATTTCTAAATAAAACACATTTATTTCTTTCATTGTTTTAGTCTTGGTGCTTTTTATTCTACATAATATTAAAGGAAGAGGTGGGAAGGGCATATTGAACCTTTCAAGTTGGTTTCTGCCAATCCTCAAGACAAGGGTTGAGTTTGATTTAATTTAAGTTATTGATGCCAGAAGGCCAAAGTGCTTTCTGGCAGAGGTAGGTTAATGCAGTTAGCAATATTAAATACAGATTCCATGGAATTCACAAATATTTTTGCAATTTCTTCAATGGAGAAGAATAGTGATTTAGTAAGATAACGATTTTTGATAAGCATGGCCTAAGATATTTTTCAGTTTTTAAGGTAAAACTGATATTAAGTTGAAATACTTAAAACACCTTGACAGAATGTGAGGCGACAGCACACTATTATATGTTCTGTATATGAATTACAGTTTGAATCTGGTTTCAAATACTGTCTACAACTGCCACCTAGTTGTGGAATGCCAAGTTTATAACAAAACGCTGTTGCAGGCATTTTGGCTTTCATTTATCAATAGACAGTAAAGTATGGGGCATAGTTTATTGTTTATATTTCTCTTCTAAACCCTTGCTTTCATATGTGAATGTAAGCTGCCACATTGCTCTATTTACTTAACGCCACTGGCTGCTGGGAATTGCTAGGCGGAAGTATTTAATCTCTAAATTCACAGGTGGAAGACACCGAATTAAGTAAAACTCTTAGAATTGCTCTCAAGTCTCCTGTGGCTCAGTAGGCAGCACAGGTGGTCAAGTTTGCATGTTGTCTGGGGGTAGTTCAGTTTCCTCCAACACCCCAAAAACATACAGACAGGTTGGGCCCTGATAACATTTACTATACTCTACTGCAGTGATCCCCAACCAGTAGCTTGTGAGCAACATGTTGCTTTTCAATCCCCTTGGATGTTGCTCTCAGTGGCCTCAGAGTGGTGATTATTTTTGAATTCCAGGGTTGGGAGCAAGTTTTGATAAAAAGCAGGTGCACTGCCACACAGAGCCACAGAGATTGACAATCCACATCAGGGGATATTAATGGCCAATCACAGCCCTTATTTGGCACCCCAGGAACATTTTTCATGCTAGTGTTGCTCCCCAACTCCTTTTCAGGCCCGGATTTAGGGAAAGGCCCCCTAGGCCCGGGCCTAGGGCGGCAAGATGTTAGGGGCGGCAAGAAGGCGCCCCCTAACATCTTGTGTAAGTCGGCTGCTCCTGATAGATCCGGCTGGCTTTAGGACCGCTCCTCCAGCCTATCTCCCGCTGTGGCTCCGCCCCCTCCTCTCTGTGCTCGTGCTGCTGCTGCCTCTGCTGTGCTGCGTGTGTCCCAGCAAGGTGATCTGTTCCTGGTATGTACATTTAATATTCCCCCTGCAGATCTGCTGTATATCGGCCATGTAGAGAAATATGTCATAGTCAACTTGCAGATTTGCTGGAGGTGCAGAATCACAAGTGTTCTAACTTCTAAACCTGTTACAGATTTTTTTATGTCCCTTTCCTGCTTCCTACAAAATGAAAACCATTTCAGTTCTTGTATTATAAGGGATAATGTACCCCCTACTGTAAATGATAAGGATATTAGAAGTCACTGAGGGGGTTCTATGGCCATATAAAGGCACAAGGCTGCAGGCTGAGTTATACAGGGAACTCTGAGTATCACTTATGTATTATAATGGATAATGTATCCCCTACTGTAAATGATAAGGATATTAGAAGTTACTGACGGGGTTGTTCTGTGACCATATAAAGACACAAGGCTGCAGGCTGAGTTATACAGGGAACTCTGAGTATCACTCATGTATTATAAGGGATAATGTACCCCCTACTGTAAATGATAAGGATATTAGAAGTCACTGAGGGGTTGTTCTGTGACCATATAAAGGCACAAGGCTGCAGGCTGAGTTATACAGGGAACTCTGAGTATCACTCATGTATTATAAGGGATAATGTACCCCCTACTGTAAATGATAAGGATATTAGGAGTCACTGAGGGGTTGTTCTGTGACCATATAAAGGCACAAGGCTGCAGGCTGAGTTATACAGGGAACTCGGAGTATCACTCATGTATTATAAGGGATAATGTCTGCTGAGAAATAGGAACTACAAAGATTATGATGCTGCCAAGATTTGACTTTTTTATTTTATAATAAATATTTAACTGATGCTGCGGCTGCCCACTGGAGCACAATTGACAAACTTATCAAAACAAGGGACACATCTCTCTCTGCATCTATGTAAAAAAAAAGGTGTCTATATATAGAGAATATATATAGATATATCTCAAACAAGCCTAACTGCTAGTTGATCCATCTGATCCACTTTTGCATAAATGTCCTGATTGGAAAAAGATTCACATCCAGAAAATGCGTGCGGGGGGGGGCGGCACAGTAGCTGGGCCTAGGGGGGCAAGGAGGGTAAATCCGGCCCTGCTCCTTTTACTTCTGAATGCTGCTCACAGGTTCAAAAGTTTGGGGACCCCTGCTCTACTGTGTGTGATAGGGGTCTTGGATTGTAAATTCCAGTGGGGCAAAGACTGATGTAATTTAAACACCTATCTAAATTTGTCAGACAGATGACAAAAGGAGAAAGTTGCATGGGTTACGGCTATATTAGGATTCCAACAACCTTAAATACAGATAGGTTATTTGTAATGGGCTTTACAAAAATGTAAAATGTTTATACACTTATAATTAGAATATTTCCCTTTTGTGTTCTGCTCCTTGAAACCAGAATACAAATAAGGTATACAACAGTCTAAGGTCAATGGCACACATGGTTTCTCTGCTGGTATATTGCAGACACTTTATACCCCTTTAAAGAAGAACTAAACTTGGGCTTCTGTACCAGCCCACGGCAACCACAGCCTTTAGCAGTAAAGATCTGTGCCCCAGTAGCTCCCTATCTTCTTTTCTGCTGATTCACTACACATGCTCTGTGCTACTTTCAGTTATTAGGGTTGCCACCTTTTCCCAAATGTTTTACCGGCCGGTGGGGGGCGGGACCAAAAAGGGGCAGGACTGTGATGCAAAAGGGGGCGTGACTACGGCACCCAGATTTGTATCTTCCCTTGTATCTCCCTCTTATTACTGAGCTCCACAACCCGCCCCCACTCTCTAGTTAAGAAGTCAGACTCCGATGCTGCAGCCACTAATAACAGGGGAGACCCCGCCACCCACCTGCCCCCTCCAAGCTACACAACAACAACGTGTAAATCCGGGAGAGCGGACTGGTGTGAGACTCACTGGATACAGGGTCACGTCCAACTGAGCCAGCAGCCGCACACACACTCGGCTCCCCCTGCAGACTGCACGCTGACGCCGCCCACACAATCACATCTTCATAATCACACGAGACAAGCTGAAGAATTTGGAGCAGGCAGGGAGGGAGAAGGGAGCAGCTGAGCTGAAAGTAAGTGGCTTTCCTCCCTGCAAAAAATTACCGGCCATGTAATTGCCGGTATTATCTTAATACCAGCACCGGCCTCAATACCTGTTTACTGGCTAGGCCGGTAAAAAACCGGCCGAGTGGCAACCCTATCAGTTATTGATCTTAGGGACCCACTCAAAATATACAGTACACATAGAAGATAAACTTCACAATATAAGGCTGATTCTTAATAAATACAGATAGCTACCACATAGAAGCACATAAACCAGTGCAACTAGCATTGCAGCCTTGTAGTATTATCTTATATTATAGGCCAACCTCATTTCCTGCTGATGATTTGCAGTGACCCCTAAACTTTGTTTCTTAAAGGAATCCTTTGATGCATCAGTGAATAGTGCTGATCCAGCAGAATTCTGCACTGAAATCCATTTATAAAAAGAGCAAACAGATTTTTTTATATTCAATTTTGAAATCGGACATGGGGCTAGACATTTTGTCAATTTCCCAGCTGCCCCCAGTCATGTGACTTGTGCCTGCACTTTAGGAGAGAAATGCTTTCTGGCAGGCTGCTGTTTTTCCTTCTCAACGTAACTGAATGTGGCTCAGTGGTACATGGGTTTTTACTATTGAGTGTTGTTCTACCAGGCAACTGTTATCTGGTTACCTTCCCATTGTTCTTTTGTTTGGCTGCTGGGGGGGGGGAGAGGGAGGGGGTGATATCACTGCAACTTGCAGTACAGCAGTAAAGAGAGATTGAAGTTTATCAGAGCACAAGTCACATGACTTGAGGCAGCTGGGAAAATGACAATATGTCTAGCCCCATGTCAGATTTCAAAATTTAATATATAGTGTATTAAGTACCTCCTCTTGTAAAATATAAGGATATTATAAATTACTGAGGAGTTTCATGACCATATAAAAACACGAGGCCGAAGGCCGAGTGTTTTTATACAGGTCATGGAACTCCGAGGTAACTTCTAATATCCTCATATTTTACAACTTGGGGTACTTTATTTATTATAATACACAAGTTTCAGTGAGTCATGCGACAGAAATGACATCACAACTCACCCTTTATAACTGATGACATCAGAACTCACCGTTTATAAGGATATAATTTACAGGATATTCATGGCTTTTGTGTATTATAAAAAAATTTGTTTGCTCTTCTGAGAAATGGATTTCAGTGCAGAATTCTGCTGGAGCAGCACTATTAACTGATTCATTTGGGAATTTTTTTTTTCCCATGACAGTATCTCTTTAAGTATGTGAGTATGTGGGTATCGCAGACCCCCTGTAACAAGTTTGAAGTCCTAGATCACTGCTGCTATTGGGAAGCCGAAACTTTAGCCAGGTTAAATAAGTTCAGTATATAAAATATAGCATTTTTTAGGGGTTAGTTCTACTTTAAGCAGCCTGCTATTGACAGAACACAACAAGCCTGGAGTTTTCCATTCATCTCAGAGACAGAGCAGGTGCCGAGTGTAAACAATAAGCTCTGCCTTTATAAAGGCCACACTCCAATCCACTCTTGGTAATGTGAGTGATGTGACAGTGTGGGCAAGTAAACATGGCTGCTGAGCACAGGGGAGCCATGTTCACCAGCCTCAGCATCTTCCTGAAGATGAGCACCGAAACGTTTACTTATGAAGAAGATCCTAGTGAACATGGCTCCCCTGTGCTCTGCTGCGCTGTTCTGCATATACAGGTCAGTGTCACCAGAGGGGAGACCCATTACATGCCACACCATGCAGGGAGGAACCAGGGAGGGCGACCAAATGGAGGGGGTGAATAAGGGGCCCCCAGCTGCAGGGTTTAGTTCTCCTTTAAGGATGTAGTTAGAATACATGTATTTATTCCAATACAAACATTTTCAATTATCTAAATAAAATCTCTACAACTAAGATATCAAATCTCCATACTTTCCATGCCCCCTGCATCTTCTGGGTGCTATGAAGAGTTTCTGTAGAGAGACTAGCACACTGAGCTGTGATCTATAAGCCAATAGTGACATAGTTATATGACATTGTGCAGGTACCAAGAATAACAACATTTAGCTGAGATATAAAGGTTGAACCACCCATTCAAAATCCTGTAAATCTACTTGGAGACATTAAATCTTTACAGGTTTAACTATTGAAAACATATTTACATGCTCAAAGGACACCTACTGTATTACCCAAAACCAGTTTTTACCACCAGAGCTGCAGGCTCATAACTGTATGCCTGTATTGCAGTTGGGGGAAACAATAATTTTTTCTAAGAAAAAGCCCCCCATTAAGTTCTACACCATGTTCAGTGGTGCTAATAATGATTGCTTCTCCCAGCGTGCTCATTATGCACATGTATGTGGTGTCACTATTTTTAGTGGTTGTTGGCCTAGAGCTTCGTAAATGCTACTAAACACATTTTTCCAAATACAGGGCTGGAACTAGGGGTAGGCAGAGTAAGGCACGTGCCTACGGCGCAAAGCTGGGGGGGCGCCAGGCACGTACCTTACCTGCCTTCTACCCCTAGTCCGGTTCCCTCTCTCCTAGGTGATTGGCGATTTAGCGTGCTTGTCGATGCACGCAGGCATCAATTTAGCGGCAATTCGTGCATGCCCGCTTCCAGTCAGCGCCACGACTGGCCCAGCTCTGTCCAAAAATAAGAAAAAAAGCAGATTGTGTACAAATACCCAGCCTTAGGACAGCCAACTATGCACATGGAGCCTTTTGGCTGGGGAAGAACACAAAAAATGAGCCATGGGAAAACTTTGTTTGAAGTTTGATTCTAAATATCAAAGTCTTTTGTCAATATCGGTTGCTTTGTCTGCCACTTCGTTTCGTAACATGGTCTCTGATATCTCATTCAGTATATTGTCCACTGCTGATTTATTTCTGCAGCATTCACTTAAGTTTGTAGGGCTAATTTTCTCTTTTACCAATGATAAATATAGGTTGGATATAAATATGATCTTCTCCCTGTACCTAAGGACCTTCCTAGTGCCATACAAAATTGCCCATCACTGACAGCAGATGCATTGTGGAATCCTTAGTTAAATATAGGGAGGCAATTAATTTTAAAAGGGACATATAGCATATATTTTTACAATGCAGAAAACCATGTAAAATAATGTAAAATAGAAGGAATTGTTTTTAATACCTTTTTGGTCAAATATGTACACATTCCCAGAAAACTGTGCTCAGCCCACCCCTTTTGGTAAGTTTCCTGTCTTGGAATCTCTAGTATCTAGCTCTGGAGCCACCAGCTCCTTCTGCCTGTGTAATAGAGCTGCATCAAGTGAGGGAGGACACAGTCCTCCCCTGCATTCCTTCTACAGATTGGACCAACATCACTGCTGGCTTCCCTTCTCCCTTCCCTGCTCTATTCATTTAACCCACTCCTCCCCTGTTCCTTTCACTCCCACTCTGATTTTCCCTCCATTTTCATTTTGCTTGTTTCTGTCACTCTCTGCTGTATTCCTTTTACTCCCTCTCCCTCCATTGCTCCTTTCTCTTCCTCACTGTTTGCCCCCCCCCCGTTTCTATCACTCTCTGCTCAAATCCCCCTCCCTCCATGCTCCTTTCTTTCTCTCTGATCTATTCGTTTAACCCCCTCCTCTGCTCATTTCCCCCATCCCTCCACTGCTTGTTTCTATCACTTTCTGCTGTGTTTGTTTTACTCCTTCTCCCTCTACTGCTCTGTTTCTGTCGTTCTGGGTCTGCTAATATTGCCCTCCATCCACTGCTGTTTCTGTCACTCACACATTCATCACAATAATTTTCTACACAATATCATTTTGTATACAAAAAGCTATGAATATTTTTTAGGTTGTCCTTTGTAACACCTTGCATCTATTATTATATGTTATATAATACACAAAAGCCACGAATATCCTGTAAATTATATCCTTATAAATGGTGAGTTCTGATGTCATTTCGGTCACATGACTAGGGTTGCCACTTGTCCGGTTTTGACCCGGACAGCTCGGTATTTTAAGGGGCTGCCCGGGTCTATACTTCCTGCCCAGTTTTCCAAATAAGGAAAACCGGGCGGGATTCCCTTGATTGACACGGCGATCGGCCGATAGCCCCGCCCACTGATGCCACAAGTCCACCCACTGATGTCACAGACACACCCACCGACGTCAAGGACCCGCCCCCGCCCGGGCTCAGACAGACATAAAGGTGGCAACCCTACACATGACTCACTGAAACGTGTGTATTATAATAAATAAAAGTACCCCCAGTTGCAAAATATGAGGATATTAGAAGTTACCTCAGAGTTCCATGACCTGTATAAAAGCACTTGGCCTTCGGCCTTGTGCTTTTATATGGTCATGAAGCTCCTCGGTAACTGTATAATATCCTTATATTTTACAAGAGGGGGTACTTTATTAACTATATAATTCCAGAACATCAGCTGCATTTATTTCCTTACAACTCCCTGCACCTGATCACAAACTGTCCCAGAACAGCTGCATTTTCCCTTGCAACTCTCTGCACCTGATAAAACATTCCAAAACAGCTTCATTTTGTCCTTGAAACTCCCTGCACCTGATCAGAAAACATTCCAAAACAGCTGCATTTTTTCCTTGCAACTCCCTGCATTTGATCAGAAAACATTCCAAAACAGCTGCATTTTTCCCTTGCAACTCCCTGCACCTGATAAACTGTTCCAGAACAGCTGCCTTTTCCTTGCAAATCCCTGTACCTGACCTCAAACTGTTCCAGAACAGCTGTATTGTTCCCTTGCAACACACAGCACATGATTTTAAAAAGTCCAGAAAAGCTGCATTTTTTCCTTGCAACTCCCTGCACCTGATCATAAAATGTTCCAGAACAGCATATTTGTTTTCTCTGTTTGCTGTATATGATCCAATAAAGGGGGTTGCAGAGAACACAAACCTACAGCTGCTGTTCTTAAATTAGATAACTGTACATACTAATGTACACTGTGCATAATTTAATAATATATGCAGAGTGTGTATAACAATGTATTATGGACTATAGATTATGTCCATTTGGGCATGTACATTTGTGAATGATGTATATTTGTTGAGGAACATAGGACCATACCGTTGCACTTTAAATAAAGGAAATTATTACTATTATATTTTTGTAAAGTTTGCATTAAACTTCACATCTACTGATTTTTGTTGCTCATGTAAGGTATATTGTTATAATTGAATTATCAGCAGCAGCATAAGACAGTTAGGGTAAGGTCACACCTGGACATTCGGGTAGATTTAGTCGCCCGGCAACTAATCGCCTTTTCTTTGGGGCGATTAATCTCCTCAAACTGCTTCACCCTGTCTTCCGCCAGCTAGAAAGAAAAAACGCCTGCGGCATGGCATTCGCGGCGCTTCGTTTTCCAAAGTCACCAAAAGCTGTATCACGAGGAATCTTCAGGCGACTTCAAAAACGAAGCGCCGCGAGAGCCATGTGTGTATTTCCATTCTAGCAGGTGAAAGACAGGGGGAAGCAGTCGGGGAGATTAATTGCCCCAAAGAAAAGGCGCCGGGCGACTAAATCTTCCCGAATCTCCAAGTGTGACCTTACCCTTATGTGCAGGCTGGGAACGCACAGGGCAGAGGGTGGGAGGGGTTTCCCTGCAGAGTTCAGCCTGTCTGTCAGTGCTATGACCATTTCCTTTAAAAGAATGAACAGACAATCCCACTCTTCATTTCAGCCTAGCTTCTGACCTGTAAACATCTCTGCAGCTCTGATATAATGACAGCTGTAGGA
This sequence comes from Xenopus laevis, assembly GCF_017654675.1. Lineage (NCBI taxonomy): Eukaryota > Metazoa > Chordata > Amphibia > Anura > Pipidae > Xenopus > Xenopus laevis. The sequence continues at coordinate 59,922,426 of NC_054373.1, read as the reverse complement.
GGTAAAATGCTTTCAAAACATTTTTCCTTCTGAATCATACATCAGAATATGAAGTTTATATAAATGTCTCCTTTAACTAAGCCGATACTGCCCAATATTTGTTAATAGAGGTTAGACTTGTGCTTTTTCTGTTATGCTTTCCATTGACCCTCATACTAGACTGCCCACCACCTCCCACAATCCAGAGTGTTTGCCAAATTAACAAGTCTGAGGAGACCTTGAAATTCACTTCAATAACCTTTGTAGATCAGCATGCCATCTGTATTCAGATTTGTATTAGCCACCTATTCCCAAGATCTTCGATCCACTCTTACCTGCAAGGGACTCTTGCCCTGATTACAGGGAAGGGTGAGAGCAGGCATCTCTAGCGGGAGGAGGGAGACTGGCTGTCATTCCTTGGTTAATGCTTTCTCTGGCATCTTGGTTCTTGCACAGTGCCCTGGTCTGTCCTAGGGATCAAAGAACAAAATTGCATGCTTACATAAAGACCAATATGGATGTGTCAAAAGACTCTTTATTGTTGATCACCATGGTTGTTATGCTGTTTCTCTAGTTTTAACAGAAGACATTGTATTTTATTATAATTTCAATGCATAAAACTTTTCTCAAACTGAAATAATTTTTGTAAGAATTTTGAAATTTGTGTTTGGGAAACTAAAACAGCTCTCTGCCCCTTCCTTCGCCATATCAGGACCAGATCAACTTCAAGCGTGCAAACTGTCACAGAGAGAAATCAGTGCCAGGAAGCCAGGGATCATATACAACGTGGCTAAATATAGTGGCCACCAACCTCCTCACTGTGCAGCTCTACCCTTGTAGACTGGTTATGGGGAAACAGCTGTTTTTGGGACAGTCTTTTATGCAGTTTTCTTATCTTTCATAATATTGTCTTTGAATGTTATTTATAATTTTGCCATAAAATTATTTGCCTGATGATTTTACATTACCTTTTTTACCCCCATGTTCCTCTATGAGGGGGCTGCCATATTTGTTCAGCAGTAGTCCGTTAGCTTTAAAAACTCTGACAGGCTAAGAAGGGGCAGTCACGTTGGCAAAACAGTCAGGTTTAGGAACTTTAAATAACAATTACTAACAAAAGCAGAACTATCAGTGAAAAACTATCATGACCTATAGGTAACTTTTAATGTAGAACAATATTTTCAAAAGAAAATTTTTAGTGTCAGTAGCACTTTAAGCAATCTCTACTTTAAAAGGAAAATATCTGTGCAACACCCTTGCAGGAAGCAGTAGGATTTCAAATCCCAGAATCCATCACTTCACAATGAAACTAGGTGAGGGGGACTGCATTACACAGCTCAAGGTGAATGGTTGCACTGGTGCAATTTAGCACCTATGTTTTTCCCTGTTTTTGAGGTCCAGATTGACTACTTCAGTGACATCAGAGGAGCGGCTTCTGTGGCTTCAGGAGATGCTCTGGACTCCTGGTGGCACAAACCAGGAAATTTGTGGCAGCATGCTAGAACGCACCGCAATTCTCCCAGACATCGTTGCTCCAAAGTTGAAAGCTGTTACTTACACAGAAGGTATGGTTCCTTTAGGGCACTTTTCTTTACCGTGGCCTTGTGTCCAAGGCTTCACTCCCGTGCAGACATCCACCCAAATCAGCAGGTGGAGGCCAAAGAGGAAGAGCCATATGCTCACACTTACTATATTAACCCTCAACAGTAAACGGTCATTGCCTCCCTGGTCCAATAGGAGAAATGCTTCCACCAAAGGTAACAGGTACTAGGATTTCCTTAGCTAACAGGGGGTTTCCAGACTAGTAGGGCTATTCCCAAACTAGTAGGGGATTCAACCCTATGGCTCCGTACATTTATTTATATATAGTTATAATTAAAGGGATCCTGTCATCAGAAAGCATGTTTTTTTCAAAACGCATCAGTTAATAGTGCTACTCCAGTAGACTTCTGCACTGAAATCCATTTCTCAAAAGAGCCAACAGATTTTTTTATATTCAATTTTGAAATCTGACATGGGGCTAGACATTTTGTCAATTTCCCAGCTGCCCCTGGTCATGTGACTTGTGCCTGCACTTTAGGAGAATAATGCTTTCTGGCAGGCTGCTGTTTTTCCTTCTCAATGTAACTGAATGTGATCTACCAGGCAGTTGTTATCTCGTGTTAGGGAGCTGCTATCTGGTTACCTTCCCATTGTTCTTTTGTTTGGCTGCTGGGGGGGTGATATCACTCCAACTTGCAGTACAGCAGTAAAGAGTGATTGAAGTTTATCAGAGCACAAGTCACATGACTTGGGGCAGCTGGGAAATTGACAATATGTCTAGCCCTATGTCAGAATTCAAAACTGAATATAAAAAAATCTGTTTGCTCTTTTGAGAAATCTGCTGGAGCAGCACTATTAACTGATTCATTTTGAAAAAAAATTATTTTCCCATGACAGTGTCCCTTTAAGCAAATGTTTCAGATATTTCTACACAAAGAGAATTTTAAACATTTTAATTATATAAATTGCTGCACCAGTGTGCACAGTATTTGACCTGTACCAGCATTTTGGCAAATTAAAAGCCACTGTGCTAGCCATCTGCGATAAGCAACCATCAGAGAACTTAATTTAAAAAATGGATAAGTGGTTAACGCAGGCAATAATGCTTATCCTGACGGAAGCAGCAGTATACTGACTTGTGTATGGGGGCCTTCCTGATACAATATTTAGATGAGAGTGTTGGTGGACAAACTGAGTTAAGCTGGCCATATAAGTAACAATTACGATCTTTCTTGGAAAATATCTTTCCAAGAAAGATCGTTCGTTTCAATACACACATGTAGAGCTGAATCGTCAGCTATACAGGTAGAAACAATAGAATTCTACCTGTATCTGACGATTCAGCACTAACAATGGCTGATGTTTGGGTCCCTTCAAAGGCACCCGATCAAAATTTTCCATCCAGCCGACCAATGAGCCGACCGATATCGGTCGGCTCTTTTTCCGCCATACACGCACTGAATATCGGACGAAAATTCGTTTTGTACGATATTATCTGTGCGTCTATGGCCACCTTAAGTCTGTACTCCCAATTGGAGCTCACGGATCTGTGGCAATTCATCTAGCATGGAAGACAACATTACATTTTAAATGACACCTAAGGCCTTACCCTGCCCATCTGCCTATATTAGCCTAAAATAACTTATTTATGAAATTTTTAATACAGCAGCAATGAAAGTTCTCTCACCCCAACCCCTGTAGCATCTTTATTAACATCTTAGGGTTAGAACAATACAATATTTGCTCAAGCACATTTACATAGCGAAATACCAAATACAATGTTGTGCATAAAGGAGAAGGAAAGGGTAAAACGAAGTAATCTTTATCAGAACGGTCTGTATAAATACACCAGTATACCCTCAAAGTAATGCTGCTCCGAGTCCTTTGTCAAAAGAAACAGCATTTCTTTCCTTCTATTGTGTACACATGGGCTTCTGTATCAGACATCCTGTTTTCAGCATAAACCTCCAGGGCTAGGGCTTGAGCATGCTCAGTTTGCTCCTCTCTCCCTCCCTTTCCCCCCTCCCTACTGTAATCTGAGCCCAGAGCTATAAGTGAGTAGGGAAAGACTCACACCAAGCTAATACTGCAGCTGCTATCCTAAACAAACAGAGAGAGCTTCTAGAGCGGTTTACTCAGGTATGGTAAAGCATTCTGCAGAATAAATAAAGTGTTATAGCTTGCACTAGTGTGGCTAATCTATTGGCAATAAACTGATTTGATCGCTTTCCTTCTACTATACGGACAAAGGTTAGTAAAATCCCCTCTGCATACTGCAAAGAAGCGCTTATTAAGACCTCCTTTTATATTGGGAGGATGATGCTGTAGCACAGAGCTGTCCTACAGGAGGCCTGTGGGCTTACTTTACTATACATGTTGGGCTCTAGGGATTTATTGAAAATTAAGGGAGTTTGGCATATAAACAGAGACCACACTAAGGGTAGGCTGCAGAGGCACCTGGCTAAACCACAACTATGTTGGTAAAAAGCTGAGGGCACAAAAGTGTTTATTGTCCTGAGCCAATCAATCACACCATCAAATGTGGTCTTGAAACAGTGTCTCTTGCTGCCTAGACATCCATTAATAATACTCTAATATTTATAGGTTACTATTGGATGACATCTGTGACATAATGTTACAAAGTCAATTGACAGTGTACAAGTAGCATATGAACTCAATTGTATAGTAAGGTGCAGTGCAAAATGGCATCTATCCAAATGCTATTTCGGCTATTCTTGTGTCAGTTTGTCTGTATCTGCCATTAATTGTGCCAAAAAAAATGTCAGGATGTGATGGACCCTCGGGAAGAGGGTGGGGGAACAGAGTACCACCTTTGCCATGGGAGTCAAAGCATATTGGTCCTGATCAGATCAGTATAATTGCTTCAACTTCTACTTGAAAGCATAGGAGAAAGGCCATCTCCCATAGACTTCATTATAATCCAAATTTATAATATTTATAATAATAAAACAGTACCTTGTACTTGATCCAAGCTAAGATATAATTACTCCTTATTGGAAGTAGGACCAGCCTATTGGGTTTATTAAATGTTTACATGATTTTCTAGTATACCTAAGGCATGAAGATCCAAATTATAGAAAGATCCAGAAAAACCCAGGTCCCATGCATTCTGGATAACAGGTCCTATATCTGTATCATTATTATAAACAAGTATTATTCAAACATATTCCACATCTCTGCACAATATTTGCTGGGTGTGTGCCCCCTCTTTCCCCTTAGTTCTGGCCCTGCTGGTAGTTTTGTAACAGTTTAAGGTTCATGGAAAAGAAGAGCACTTCTATAATCTTATCCTTCTTGTGCTACCTCTAACTCCCTAACACTAGTTCCTTAGCTGGCCACAGTGAGGCACTCACATTCCATATACTTCAACAATGAGATCTGAGCTAATCATTTTACTTTTGGCACTACTTAGGGACGTTTAAAACTTTCTGTGGTGTAGATTTTTAGTCTACTATTCATTACGCTTTGGTGTATGAAGATCATCTAGGTTTTCTTACTTCCTTTTATTCTAATTTTTATAAGAAATAGAAGTATAGGTATGGGATCCCTGAGTCAGAAAACAGTTATTCCAAAAGCTCTGAATTATAGGAAGTCCATCTCCATAGACTCCATTTAAGAAAATAGTTCTAATTTTTATTATGATTTCCTTTTTCTCTGTAATAACAAAACATTACAAAGTTTGGTGATCCAAATTACAGAAAATCCCAGGTCCCAAGCATTCTGGATAATTGGTCCTATACCTGTATAACATTTGGATGAGGGTAATGAAGGAGAAGAGAGAACCAAAACAAAAATGAATGAATGCCCATAAAGAAGAAGAATCTTGCCTTCAGGTTTCCAAGAAAAGTGGACTTACTTTGATACGCTATCCACTAGCCTATGACTAAGTGTCCCTGGTAGGCATGAAACGCATCAGGCCTTGGTTCTTAATTATGGAGAATAAAATGTAAGCCTTTTAACCTTTTACAATCTGACTCCGGCTTTACTACTTTGTGGGTCCAGGCTTGTGCCAGCCTTTTTGATGTTTCCTGGTGTCTACTTTCAAGTATCCCCATATTTCATGAAAGTAAACCAGGTAAAACCATTTGTCCTTCTCTAAGTTTTCTCCAGATACCATACTATATAACTTCAGCTGATATTAATGAAACTGTATTACAGGGCCAATTACAGTATTATACATTTCTTTAAAGAAGGATTCTTTGGTTAGGCTGCTGATCATAAAAAGACCTTTAATTCAGCCCTCCAAATGGAAAATCCTGATCTAGTTCATTGGAGGCTCCAGGCAGAAGATTCTTTATGCACCCTTGTCTTGACGAGGTACGCTGTAGCTAAGCAGTGCTGCGATCATTATGGTCGTCATAGAATTGTTTGGTTCATACCAGATCCTGACTATCACATTCCTTATAATGCTGTCCCTTTTTAGTAAACTGTTGCTCACAGGTTACCGTCTGGATCCTCATGAAAGCGTGAATCATTTTGTAATGTGTCAGCTAATTAGTGAGAATTCACGTTCTCTTCCCCCATAAATACAAACACTTCCATCTTTCGCCCCTCTTTTTGCCCCGAGGTTCATTCCTCTCCCTCTGTCTGTCCCCCCTCTCTTCCTCTCCTGCTCTGTCCCCCTCCCCGTCTGTTTGCTTCCCTCCCCATTTTTCTCAGCTATCACTAATTACTCTGCCCACGGAAAACAGGATCATCTGGCACAAACCGCGTAAAAAATACTTTCAGAGGAAAGGCGTCAGGAAGACGAGGAGGGAATTAACCCTCTTGACTGCTACCAATATCCCTGACTGCTCCACGCATTTTTTTAATGTGCACAGAGTCACAGAGCATCGCTATGCAATGCAGTCTGTTGATTATTCCTATATGTGATAATCTGCTTTCTTGTGAACAAGAGGAATCATTACAACGTGTGTTCAATATAAATCCATGAATAATCCACACCATTTGGCATACTGGGTTTATTATCAGTAAATACTCTGCATTATTATACCTGCCAGCATGGTATTCCTCTCAAGTGAATGCAGAAGAAAGGCTCAGTGGGCTAATACGCTGAACTCTGAAATAAGGAATCTCTTTTTGTGCCTTTGTCAGCTTCTATGGAGCTTGTTCAAATCACTATTACACCCTGAACGTCAAGGGCCAAAAATACAGTGTAATCTCCACAGGGAAGTGACTGCCTGAATCTCAGACAGCTCTGCATAAAATGAACAGCATATCATTATACAGAAGAAAAGAGGAATAGGCTGGATGCTAGTGCATGGTAAATAGAAATGTAGCATAGAGAGAGAGAGTAATATGTGAAATGTATGCATGTGTATAAAGAAATACAGGTATGGGATCCATTATCCGGAGACCCATTATCCAGAAATTTCCGGATTACAAAAAGGCTGTCTCCCATAGACTTCACTAATCAAATAATCCACATTTGTTAAAATGATTTCCTTTTCTTTGTGGTAATAAAACAGTGCCTTGTACTTGATCCAAACTAAGATATAAGTTATCCTTATTAGAAGCAAAACCAGCCTATTGGGTTTATTTAATGTTTACATGATTTTTTAATAGACTTATGGTATGAAGATTCAAATTACAAGTTATCCAGAATACTCCAGGTCCCGAGAATTCTGGTCCCATACCTGTATCAAGGAAAACTACAGTGTAATGCGTGTAATATAAAACCACAAGAAATGTTTAAGGAGAGAAATTAAATTGCACATCAGTCAGCACCCTTCCAGGCTGTTTACACTCCTGGGACCCCAAGAAGTCCAGTTCCCCTTATGTTACACCCCATCCATCCATCTGCAGAAATCCATAGTTTTCCCACAGCCATACTGAACTGGAGTAAATACTGTTCAGTGCACTCAGAAAAACTGTGGAAATGTCGCCTGGGTGCCGGTTAAACATCACAACACTCACAGTTCAAAAGAATTAACTACACTCATAGGTCTTTCTCAAAAAAAAATACAAAATTAGTATTTATTAAACGTTTCGCATTTCTGCTAGGTAAAACTATGTTTCTGCGCTGTAAAAAACGTGTGTCCGGGGCCTTAACCATCTCGATTCCCTCTATCAAGAAAACAAGAAACTCCTGAAATGAAAGTAAAATACAAGTACAAGAAAGTACAATAAAGTACAAGAATCAAAAGCAAACTTATTAAATCTGGTCATGTAACGCATCAGTCCATAGGCTGCATTTCAAGAAGGGAAACCGGTTTTTAATATTTTTACCAATAGTCCTCAATATTGTCCTATGTTATAATGTGGCAATATAACATGTTGCAATGAACTAGAAACCACAAAGGTTAATAGGTAACTTCAAAAAAAAGGAGACATAGGAAGAGTTTCATTAAGACCCTTTGGGGCAAGAGTCCCCAGTTTAAATATCCACATTGATTCTTTCCTCAACAGTAGCAAATTCCTAGTATCCCCCCTCCTTGGGGCAGGTATATAGTCAATAATTATGTGCCTAAATTGAGGCAATTTGTGTTTTGAATTCAACCAATGTTTGGACCCCGGTTGATCTGCTTTGCCCTTAGCCAAAACAGTTCTTATTGCACATCTGTACTGGAGGCTTTACCCACGTAATAAAGACCACAGGGGCACCAAGCCATATACAGCACATGATCTGTAGTGCAGGTTAGTCTGTGATTAATTCCATATTTATGACCTGTCCCTGGATGTGTAAAAAATGTCCCCTGTGACATGCCACTGCACATAAAACAACCGATGCAATTAAAGCATCCTTTCTTCAATGGCCTGTCTAGCCATGTATTACCCCCCCCCCCCGGGTTCAACTGTCAAATCTTTTACCACTAATTTATCCTGCAGGTTCTGTCCTCTTCTATATGCTATTAATGGTCTCTTTTTCGCTAAGAAAGACAATTGAGGGTCAGAATTAATAATTTCCCATCTGTTAGTCAGTGCTTTTTTTTTTTTTAACTTGCTGACTAACATTAGTCCAATTTGTAGTAAAAATCAAATCTGGTTCTGATCGTATATATGATTTTTTATTTTATTTCTAACAGTAAAAACAGGTAAGTACATTCCACTTACTGTCGAGACGAGCACAACCAAAATAAATCAGCAGTCCACTGAAAAGCCATTTGTATAAACATACACTTCTCTCCTCCTGCTGCAGCCTGTTACACTTTTAGGTAATGTTGCAGTTCATTATATAGAGGCTTCTCAGTGCAGTGCTGATTTTTATCTATTGTGCTCATAAGAACATGAAGTAGACTTTAGTTTCAGTCTCAGATTTTGCCCTGTTTAGTTTGGGAAGTACTAGTATTTTCCGCACTAGCCCTATTCATTAACCTTTTCCCTGCCAGCTGATTTGTCCTAAATGCGAATATCTACTGCCAAGCAGTCTTTAGACTTTTTGCACTCCTTCCCCAGGAAAACAATATATTGTTTGTTTTTTTTTCAAGACAACCTGAGCTTTCCAAATATGCTAGAATTTTGGTGTAATTCCACTTCTGTAAAAAGATATAGGCTGTCTAATAAAGATATACTGGAAAGATAAACGTCTCCTGAACGCGCTAATACCAAATATATATATATATAGTTTTATGGAGATTTTTCACTTGTATAGATCTAAATCTCTAAGCAGTACACTAGCAAATTTCCAAAGCGCCGCTCCACAAAACAGCATTCTTCGATTTCAAGGCCAAACACTCCACTCCTAAACAGTAGGTTTACCCTAGGAAACAAGCATTACTAGAAAGAGCAGATTCTGGCAACTCAAAAATGTGTAAATATATCTATATAATACACAAAAGCCATGAATATCCTGTAAATTATATCCTTATAAACGGTGAGTTCTGATGTCATCAGTTATAAACGGTGAGTTTTGATGTCATTTCTGTCACATGACTCACTGAAATTTGTGTATTATAATAAAGTACCCCCAGTTGCAAAATATGAGGATATTAGAAGTAACCTCTGAGTTCCATGACCTGTATATGGTCATGAAACTCCTCGGTTACTTATAATATCCTTATATTTTACAAGAGGGGGTACTTTATTCACTATATACACCAAACTACCAAGTTGCAATTCCTAAAGTTATATTTTTTATATTAAATTGGTGAATTTTTAAAAAATTACCTCAAAGCTTCCAATTTACAGCATCATATCTCCCACACATCTCTAGGTACCAATGTAAAACACCCTAAATATGATTGCCAGGAGTCCACTGAATATTTTGATGCCCAATATGTATAGGCATGTGGCATATAGGGGCCCCCAAAATGTATACACCCAATTTTTGTACATGTCTTTCTACACTAAAGCACCAAGCAGCAAATCTTTCCTAAATTTGGCGATTTTGGTGACATTTCCAAAAATTACCTCAAAGTTTCCACCTGCAGCATCGTATTTCCTCACATACTTTTAGGTATCATGACAAATCAGCCCAAATATGAAGCCAGGGGTCCTCTGAACAGTTTTATGCCGAATATGTATAGGTTTACCTAAGCACGTGGCATATAGGGGCCCCAAAATGAAGACCCCCCTATATGGTCTGTCATTTCAGGTACTGCAAATTCAACACAATTACATAGTTTTGGTAGGGGGCAAAGGTAGAAAAAAGTACGTTCACCCGAGAAAACCATATATTTTCAGAAAGTACACATTCTTCCATCCAAATTGGGTATGCATGTCTTTCTACTCCAAAGCACCAAGCCACAAACCTTTCCTAAATTTGGCGATAAAGGCAGAGGTTTTTACATTTCTGAAAATCACCTAAAATATTGCAATTGGCTGCATTTATCTCACCCAATTTCTTACATACAACTGGAAAATACCCCAAATTAAAAATTTGAATTAAATAATGAATTTTCTCTGCTGCCGATTCGCCTTCTGTGAACAAAGACCTATGACTGTGTATTATGTGCCACAAGACCCTCCTAACAGCACAAATACCCCAAAATCATGTATTTTTGGAAAGGACATATTCTGACGAATCCAACAAAGATAAAGATGTCTATTTACACCAAACTGCAAAGCATTTCTAAATGTAGAGGTTTTTACAACATTTCTGAAAATCACCTAAAAATATTGCAATTGGCCACATTTTTCCCAATTTCTTACATACAATTGTAAAAAACCCTAAATATTGATGCCAAGGGTCTATGTAACAGTTTGATGCCCAATGTGAATAGATATACTAAAGCAGCTGCCATGTACGGACCCCAAATAAAAATAGAGCATATGAATTTTCTCTGCTGGTGATTCGCCTGTGAACAAAGACCAGTGACTGCGTATTATGTGGCACAAGACCCTCCTAACAGCACAAAGACCCCCCCCCCAAAACCATATATTTTTGGAAAGTACACATTCTGACAATTCCAACAAAAATAAAGATGTCTTTCTACACCAAACTGCAGAGTTTTTCTAAATGTAGAGGTTTTTACGACATTTCTGAAAATCGCCGAAAAATTTTGCAGTTTGCCGGCAAGCACGTACAGCGTACATGCTTGGCAGGCAAAGGATTAAACGTATATGTTAAAAAGGTAGTATACTGCCCCTTAAGATAAATGAATAGAAGTGGTTTGCAAACCCTACAATACAAAACTAACCTTCAACTCCAATAAGTAAAGTGCTTATATTTTTTTTTTACTAGTCTAGTCTTAAATGCAAATTTGATTAAACAGGTAGTGTATGAACACTTACCTGATTGCTCATTCTTGGTTCTCCTGGTTTGTGGGCCGCCCATCATTAATGTGTGCAGTGTGACCCGGTATGCATTCTGACCTATGTTTTACGCACTGGACCATTTGCTTGGTTATCAAGCTGGTCCCTGTCTGGTATCTTGGCTATTTCTTTGATGACTTGCTCATTTGGTTTTGACTACCAGTTTCAGCTCTGCTTGTTTGTTTGTTGTCTGACCCAAACTTTTGCCTTATTTCTTCAAACCAGGTCTGCTTGTCCAGATCTCAGTCTGACTTCCGCTTTTGCCTACTACTTTGTACCTCCTTTAGACACCATGGCCTCTTTCCAACCCCCGACTTTCTGTCCTTATTTTGAGACAACTTGATGTCCGTATGGGCTGCGTGTGGGTCGCTAACTACCACTGACCTGCCTTCAAGCTTGAAAAGTGATACTGAGGACACAAAATGTTGCAAGGATTTATTCAGATCATGACTGACCTACAAGATGTATGGGTTATGGATTATGGATGATTTAACCCCCTTTCACCAAAAACAGGTATATACTTTAGAGTTGGTTCCTAATTATCTTTGTTTCATTCTGGAGACTGCATTGTTTCTTTTGACACTATGCATATTATAGTTGTTTGTTTTAAAAAGAATTAAAAGACTAAGCTTTAGGTGATTAGATGTAAATCATTTAACAAGTACATTGTACAAAAATTCATGAGGCAGGGCAACGGTACTTTAAAAACAATTGTTGTTATGTTTATTATATATTATACCTATACAGTATACCTTTAGGCTCACATCATGTGAAGCATTTTGACCACCATGATCTTCTCAGAGAGGACAACAGCAATAACAATTCAACTGCCCACATGCAGTTACTGCTCATTCATGCCTATAGCAAAATAACATTGTCAGGTGGACTGCATATTGGTGCATATTGGCACGCAACTAAATTGGAAGCCACTGCAAGTGGGTAAGATTATTTTTACTCTGTGGCTCTCCTTGAGAGACCTTTATGCATTTTTGCTGAGGAAAAATTACATACTTTTGTTTTTTTTGTATTTTAAAAAAAAAATTATTTTGTAATCATGCATTTACTTATGTGTAATATACAATGAGAAGGATTCATTGATGTTGAGTGATTGTTTGGGACATACAGAAGAGTGTGTAAAGCCGGCCCCATGATTGATGATGAGTGACTTTTTAAGGCATACAGAATATTAAAGCTAGCACCATCAATCTGGAACTTCAGGCTCTATTTCAGTTTTAAATGAATGCACATTTGAACTATTTTAGTGTTGTGGGTATGGAATGGGACCTGTTATCCAGAATGCTCGGGACCTGAGGTTTTCCAGATAATGGATCTTTCCATAATCTGGATCTTCATACCTTCTAGAAAACCATGTGAACATTAAATAAACAGGCTAGTTTTGCTTCCAGTAAGGATTCATTATATCTTATTTTGGATCGAGTAATATTATAACAGAGAAAAAATGTAATATTTTTTAATAATCTGTAAAAGATGGCCTTCCCATAATTAGAAGCTTTCTGTATAATGGGTTTCCAGGTAACAGATCCCATACCTGAACTTTGTTTTTACAGTTCACTTTGGAGGTCTGTGACCTAGTCAAATAATTATGGCATTGTGGTATTCACAAAATACCTCTCATTCTCTAATTGTGTGTAGTAGGTTTGAATTTTCTGATATATTCCCTGATTACCTGCTTTGCAAATGTATATTGAAACTTCACATCACTCTGCTCATCCCCCTGCCTCCCAGCAGTTAAAGGCGCTGTTGTCCATAATGTTACACCCTTAATACCAAAATTCTCTGTAGCTGGGAGTTTAGGCAGTGGCACAATCATAAAACATAAGCCATTTCAATGGATGCAGTGTACATATAACATAATATAAGCTTTTCCATGCCCACTCAATACACCTGTACTTGCATGGAAAATAATGATGTATTAGGCCATAATCTAATTGTTTTCTTGAAACAAATCTTTTGAATAAGAAGTATACAACCTAAGGCCCTTGTGCTGTTGATGAATTACCTACCAGCATTCCCTGAGATACCAGTGGTGTAAGTATAGAGAAAAAAAAGTCCACAGGGCAGGAAAATCTTAGCTTTTGATTTATTACACAGTGTAACTCTATATTTTATCTTGTATTTTTTAAATGAAAAACAATACAATTGGACAAAGTAATTTCCACCTGCCTCTTTAGGAACTGACAAACCATTTAGCAAGGCATTGCCTTGTCGGGCCAGCCTTTCAATAATAAAGATTTCTGATATGCCGTTTTAAGATTATTTTTCAAAAGGAGAAAAAAAATCCTGCCGTTTTTTTGGACGCCTCACTGAGGATTTCTGAGATTTGTTCTCAGATTCCAAACTGAATCAGAGCCAGAAGCTAATTAAGCAGGAGGAGAAATTATAGAACAGGTGGTGATGTCAAATATTCCTAAAGGAAGAGGGGGGTGGATTATCCCACTATGTGCCTTATTAGAACCCCAAACCAATCCTTTTTCATCTGAGTAGGCGGATGAAAGTTAAAATTTTGTTATCTCCAAGAAAGCAAATCTCACTTCAGTATGAGCCAATAGTTTAGGTCAGATTCTATAAAAGCCAATGCTTTAAAATAAATGGCATCCAGCTTTTGTTCATACAATTCCTACAAGCCCTTTGGAAAAAAACATTTATTTTTTGTGTTTTTGTTTACATCTGAAGCTGTACAATATCTCCTACAAATTTAAAATACTATGTATGTATTTCAGTTTATTATTTGCCACCTTTATATATGAAAGAGATCTAACTATTCAGGTGTGGTTATGCTACAGCTCCCGATATCCTACTAGTGTTAAAATTCCTGGGAGATGTAGTTCAGCAAAAGGTAGTAAGCTGTTGGGTTTGGTTATGAATGATCACAAAACAAGTGTAACATTTTTTCTGTCGTAATCTTTAGCAACCGATTAGAAGGTTGCTTTCATTAATCTTACTACAGGTAACCACTCGTATATAATTACTGATGGATGGTGTGAGTTAAATAACTCTATAAGTAAAATTACTGAGGATTACATTTTAAAGACTCCACCGCAGGAATAATTCAGTGCCCAAAGAATTTTATATCCATAGATATCAATAGATTCTTATTATGTTTTTGGTCACCTCTGCCCTTCTAACAGCTTTAACAATGTAGCTGCATTCAGTCATTACATACTTTAAAAGATGAGATCTTAACAGAGGGTCCAGCAGCCTGCCAAACATGTTAATGTGAAAAATGATGAGCAAACTGGGTGACCTGGTCCGAAATTGTCTGCTTTGTGCATCTCTCCCATCTATTTGGAAGCGCTGCTGGACCATCTGCGTGCATTTAAAAATCAGATGAAATTCATTGTAGAGGCATTCCAAAATTATGTCCATTAGCTATTATTCAGAAGATTTGTCAGAAGAGATAAAGTGCAACTGCATGATTCTGTAAGTCATAACAATGCACTAAATGTGCAACATACCATGGTTTTGGTATAGGTGCAAATGCACTACAGTTGCAACCCACAGTGGTATTGGTGCAAATGTGCAGGTGGTAATCCATGAAAAAGAATTTTAGAAACCCTTGCATATTAATAAAGCCTAATTAAAGCAAAATTTTGCAATCCTTATTCACAGCAATAAAGGTACAAAACAGTATATAGGGTTAGCGACCCCCCCCCTCTCAGAGCTGTTTCAGAAGGTGAAAAATGACACTTTACACTTCAATATTAGAAAAACAGTCAGACATAGAAAATAAAAAGTCAATGGAAAAAGTAGTTTTTTCTGGTGATCTATCTGAAAACAACTAGTTGTTTGAAGGTGAACAACCCCTTTAATACATAAAAACGCACCTGAATTCTATTAATTCATATGGGGTTTTTAGAAGTGTATTTATCAATGGGTGAAAGTTAGAGCTCACTTCTAAAAATCCCATAGGAATGAATAAAATTTGAGCTTTTACGTATTAATCTCTACACTCAAATTTTGATAAATCTGCCATTAGCTGTTGCAAAACTTCTACAGGTCCCAGCACCTTTCGCAGGCTTTAATGGGAGAGGATCTGCAACTGCCTAAGACAGACAAAGGGCATACATGGATTTATTTAGTTTAAGCTCAGTCATTGATAGATTTTACATATATTATATTATATAGAGAAACAAATGGACTTTACAGTCTTATGATAGTATGTTGTTAGACCAATACTAGGATTGCATCTTATAATTAGGCAGTATGTGTTTAATTAGAGGCCCATGGAAAAAAAAATCTAATTTAAAAGGCTGACCTGAGATAGAAAAACCCCAGTGTGAATTATTACAGGAACACTCACCAAGGCCGTCATGCCAAAGTCTAATTATACAGGTGTAGTTCAAGCAGTGTGCTACCATGTCTTGGAGAAGTGATATTAAAGCAAGCTAATAAAGGTGAACTGACTATACTGTATGCTTATTATTCCACCTTATTATTTGGATGCTAATGGCCTGGGGTGAAGATTTGAATTCAAGAAGAAGGTGAGGCGGGAATGTTTGAACTTACATGTAGATTCAACACTGCAATAATGAATTCAGTACAGAAGATTTTTTTGTTTGGAAGCAGCCACTGTTGCCGACTGTGACAGTGAAAAGGGTGAGTGTAAGTTTAAAAACTACATTTATGATTAGGATTAACTCATGTTTTAAGGCTGTGGTTATGTGAACTATGAATAATGCAACTGCTGCTTTAAATGCATATATTCTTGATGTTATAAGCCAACAGTAAGTTGTTCTGGCCCATTTAACCCTCTTCAGACATATTAGTTGAAATAAAACACTATTTCTATGCAGTGTCTTATTCAGGCAGGTTGCCATGGCAACTAGAATGATACTGGGGACTACATTTAAGAAGGGCAATACCTAACTGTGCATTTGTTCTATGATTAACTGACAATTCTTAATGACTCCGGGTGACTCCCGTACATGCCTTGCTCCAAGTGCTCAAAAACCCAATAGGAAGCTCAGTTGGAGTTTCTTCCTGCAACCTCATCACCATGGTGACCAGCGAGTTGCACATGTGCTCCTATGTCATCATTCAACTATCCTACTAACGTGTAGTCAGAACTGCACCTTTGCCCCTAATTGCTGAGATTTTGTAAAGGATGCTGTTTAGCAAAACTAAGGACATGGACTAGTCAGAATTAGCTCTGCTAATAAATATTCTAGTGTACTGATTATTTTTAATGTAGCATCACTAACATCATAGATCAAATTGTATAGCGTGTAAAGATTTTTTTTTTCTTTTTTTTAAACTTTTTGTAGCACAGGGGAATTATAGATATATTTATGACAGCCAGACTACCAATCATTTGCAAATGCCTTGATGAAGGAAGATGTACAGGAATGTTGTCCAGCTGTCCATGTCAGTCTGGGGCACTGACACATAATCAGGACTGATTAAACTTTTAAATTTAAATACACAAGATAAGTAATTAAAGGGAAAGCATTGGATTAATTTTAAGAAAGCTATACATTTACTTTTATTTTTTTTAACTACGGTATTTACCAAAACATATTAACATTTGTTATTCTGCACAAGGAGCCTTATTCTTCTGCTAATCTATTTGTATACACACAAATGCACAGAGTACAACCATGAGTGCTCTGATTTGTGCTAACCTTCATAAAACACAGTAGAATGCTTTAAAGGAACAATAACACCAAAAAATTAAAGTGTCCTAAAGTAATAAAAATATAATGTACTGCTACCTGCACTGGTAAAACTGGTGTGTTTTGCTTCAGAAACCCTACTATAGTTTATATAAACAAGCAGCTGTGTAGCCATAGGGGCAGTCATTCAAAGCTGGCACAGGATACACAGCAGATAACAGCACTGTAGTAGTAAAATGGGATTCTTCAGAAATTATCTGTTATCTACTGCGCTTCAATGGCTGCCCCAATGGCTACACAGCAGCTTGCTTATATAAACTATAGTTGTTTATCTGAAGCGAGTACATTCGTTTTGTCAGTACAGGTTGCCAGTACATTATATTGTCTTTCCATTAAAACAATTACTTTTATTGGTGTTACTGATCCTTTAAGAAATAGAAATACAACCGTGTTCAACAAGTAATGTACTGCAAAATCTACAGTTCTAACAAAACTTTAAAGGGGTGATTCATCTTTAAGTTAACTTTTAGCATGTTATAGAATGGCTAATTCTAAGCTATTTTTTAATTGGCCTTATTTTTTTTACATTTTCAATTATTTGCCATATTCTTCTTACTCTTACCAGCTTTCAAATGGGGGTCACTACAAATGTATCATTTATTTATTTATGGTTAATTCTTATGACTCTTAAGTTTCTATTCACAGTCTCTCCTATTCATATAAATGCATGATTGCTAGGGTACCGGTAATTTGAACTCTAACAATCGGATTGCCAAAACAGCAAACTGGAAAGCTGCAGAATAAAAAGGTAAATAAATAAAAAAAACACAAACAATAAAAAACAATTGCAAATTGTCTCAGAATATCACTGTCTTTTTAACAACATTTAAAGGGTCACTGACATTGCTCATTTGCAGAAACGTAACTAGAGGTGGCCGGGCCCCCGCCCCCCCTCTGTACGACATTTTTTCTGCTGCCGGAGTCCCAGAATCAGTGGGAGTCAGTGGCGTGCGAGCTGCCGGGGGGCCCTGAGGGGGTGCGGGCCCTGGCCCAATCGTACCCCCTGCTCCCCCGGTAGTTACACCACTGCTCATTTGTAGCTGGTTTCCAGAATTCTGAAACACATTTTTTTCATTTTAGCAAATTAGAGTAAAAAAAAAAAAATGTAATGTATAAAGGCTGGAGTGACTGGATGTGTAACATAATAGCCAGAACACTACTTCCTGCTTTTCAGATCTATAACTCTGAGCTAGTCAGCGGCTTGAAGGGGGGCCACATGGGACATATCTGTTCAGTGAGTTTGCAATTGATCCTCAGCATTCAGATCAGATTCAAATGCAACAGATATGACCCATGTGGACCCACCTCAAGTCTCTGATTGGTTACTGCCTGGTAACCAGTCAGTGTAAACCAAGAGAGGTAAAAAGCAGGAAGTAGTGTTCTGGCTATTATGTTACACACCCAGTCACTCCAGCCGTGATACATTACATATTTGCCTAACTATATTAGGAACATTTTTTATTTCGCACAGCCTATTTACCCAGTTTGTATTTTTACACTGAACAATTCCTTTAACAGAAAGTGCACAGATTAGTAACATTACATTGTAAATAGCATTAAAAGATGGCAAAAGAAGGCAGTGTCTGTTTTAATATGTGTTTTAAAGGGGATGCCAACCCAAAAAATTAACTTCTGCCTAAGAAAAGAAAATGTAATTCTAAGCAACTTCCAATATCCATTCATTACTAATGTTCAGTGGTTATCTGTAAATACTACAGAAAGCAGTGCTTGTCTGTGCTTTTCTATGCCCTGCCATGGTGGCTCTAAAACAATGTTACAGATGCCAGCTGATTATCAGACTTGTCTTTGCTGGAGGAGAGTTGATTTATGCAAGATTGTTTAAAAATTCAGAGCCAGAAATAGAAAAATACATACGCAAATGCTGATTTCAGTAACAATTGTATTTACAAATAACTTTTAAACCAATTACATTTTTAATTAATGTATATTGGAAAGTTCCTTAGAATTACGTCTGCAGCTATTAAGCAAAATGAAATTAAATTGTACGGCTCTAAACTCCAGTTTTTGTTATTTTTTTTTTAATTTGTTTTTCACCACATTTTCTTTCCATGTATGCATATGCTTTATATTGAAACTAAGTAAGTGTTCCATCATGTTTAAACTGTAAGTGTTTTTAGTTAAAACAAGTGTACAGTGCTCTAAAATTATCTCAGTACATAAGTACAGGGTAAAAAAATGTACTCTTCAAGAATACTATCTACACATAAAATGTCAGCATTATGCTGGTAGACTGAAACATATAATATGCAATAATCCTTATTCATGATTATATATAAATACATTCTGCACATAGAATGATGAGAAGACAGATATGTTTTTAACTGCTCTGATAATTTGGTTTAGGTAATTTAGGAGCAGAGTTTGTGCTACTGCCACATTACGGCAAATATAAATGGTACCACTCAACAAGTAATTATTAAGTCAAAAATACAAAATTGTGGTTAAGATGGTAAAGGAGGGTTCACTCACAGTTCACCTCAGTCCCAAGGTGCAAAGTCCAAAACACTATATCCAGAAAAGGATGTGAGGATCTCCAATAATAAAGAAACAAATAAAAATAATATGAGTAAGTGCCCCAATAGGCACAAACGCGTTAGGTCTCATGTCCTAATAAATTTTTCTACTTTTTCTACATTTGTTTCTTTATTATTGGAGATCGTCACATCCTTTTCTGGATATAGTGTTTAGGTAATTTAAGGTCACAAAGTCTCAACATATAATAAAATGTAATAAATATTGTAATCATATTACAGTCTCAAATATGGGCAGCAGAAAAGTGTAGACACCATGTTGTGTTGTTCTGCAATTAATATAAGGCATCCAGTAACATAAGCAACGCATGGCTGTACAGAGTAAAGTTGGACAAATAAAAGCCGATAAAAGATGTTGACTCAGACCTGCCAGACCGAATCTGCAGCTTATTGGCCCATTGATGGGGCCTTGTGACTACCTGTCTGTTCAATATTTTGTGGAAAATAAAATCTCCTTTGTTATGTTACTTGAGAGTCAAATATACTACATCAGCTTTTAGACTCACCTCGCAAATACTACAGCTCTAGAAATTATATGGTGAATAAAGTATTTCCTGTAAAATATAAGGATATTATAAGTTACGGAGGAGTTTCAGCCATGTGACAGAAATGACATCACTAAGTTCCCATTTTAACCAATGACATCACTAAGCAGGGCCGGATTTATATAATGGGCACCCCTAGGCCCACTGGGGTTCATCGCTCCTGTCCCCTCCCCTTTATTCGTGCAAATTTTCATCATCTGGACTGCAGCAATGGGGATTGGCGCATGGGTAATTTAAAAAATTATTGTATCTCCAGCGCATCCCCAGTGTTTTAGAAACAATGTGGGTGTGGTTGGGCAGCATGCCGCCCCCTAAAATCCTGCCGCCCTAGGCCCGTGCCTAGGTGGCCTTTCCACAAATCCGGGCCTGTCACTAAGTACAATTTAGAAGGATTTAATTAACAGGAAATGCATGGCTCTTGTGTATTTATAAGGTGTATTTGACTTCCAGAATTCTTCACAAACAGAAACTAATGACATGATAGTATTAAATACTCTTAGCTGCATGCTAACTTCAACTTCCTTCAATGCATATGGAGCTGCTGATAAAAAATTAGATTCTGGCACACGTTAGGATACTTAATTATAAAATTAGATCAAATACAGGTGCTAGTCTCTTTGTCCCTGATGTTAACAGGCTGTAAGCCACATGATTCCCCCGGGGCACATCATACACCCCAACACATACTGTTTCATTCAGAAACGCATGATACAAGGAACTAAGACAAGATGCAGCTTGCACTGCCAGCGCCACAGTTGTATGTGCTCCCTGCATGAACCTAAGGGGCACTATAAAGGCCACACAGCAGTCCAAACCCCAAACAAAAGAGCTTCTGAACCCCCCCCCCCAATAATATTAAATGAATACCACCAGAAAAATTTTAAAATATTATTGTATTTATCATACTAAAATTTATTTTAAGGTGAAATACCCCTTTAATGCCTTTAGTAATATATTCTCCCTGTTCATCATAAATGTAGTACATAATATTAATTTTAAGCCCCTTAGGGCTTAAAAAAAAAAAAAAAAAAAAGATAGAGTATTATATTTTCATTGCTGTGATTTCAACAGAACAATTTATACTTAGAACACTGATTGTGATTTACCTGAACTGAATGAGGAGTTTCAGCTAATCACCAAAGTCTGTTGTACAGACATGAAAATCTTCATGGGGAATAAAATAAAATAGGATAAAAAAAAACCACCAAAATGAATTCTAGAAATCTCTATAATAAATTTTCCTAATGGGATAACATGTGCCTCACAAATACATATAAATAATATTGTGGTTCAATAGTACATATATTGAAGATTCTACGTTGCTGGACTCTGTTTGATCCTATGGAAAATGCACTACCTAAAGGGCTATAATATAAAGCCATCATCTCCCCGAGTTCCCAGCACACCTTTTAGATTCTCTGATTAGTTCCCTTCTCAATGTTCATGAACAGAATTGCAGAAATGCCCCCTGCATGTAAAAATGTTATGTCTATGATTTAACTGGATGTAAGTTTAGAAATTTGAGCCTACAAATGAGGGGTAGGATTCTTCATCCTGAAGTTACTATATATATATGCATGCAATCTTTCCAAATATGACCAAGTTTAACAAAGGGGTTGTTGGGGTTATTAGCTCCTCTCTCATCTCTGGCAGGAGAGTGGGTACAGGAATATCCTGTAGGATGTGAGACAGCTGATTCGGAGTATAGTCCACTTCAGTAGTACATAAGCAGTTATAGAAACTGGAAAATGTGCTATCCATTTCCGAGGAATCAGATGTGACTACTCCCTCGTCGGTTTTAATCCTCAGGATTAGTGAAGATCTTCTCTGGGACATTGGTAGGTCAGCCACCAATTTACCGTTCTTTTGCCTCTATCAAAGGTACATTGTGTAGCATATTCTACTTGCCTCCAAGGCAACCTCGGCTGCCCTAAAGGTTTGCAGGGTATCTGGATTGGGATTAGCATCTTGCCTTAATTCCAAGACACTGGCTGTTCCCGGGTGGCTGAACCCAACATGGTCCATCCTCCTCCTTCTCCAAATAACAAATGTCCAAAGGCTGACCCCAGAATATGACAAAATATGGGAGGACTGGCCATGGCCTAACGATCTCTCTAAGGGTATACACTGCCATTTCTGAAACAAAACATGAATACTTGCTTTATCTGTTATATTTGTTATGATAAATGTATCTTTGTGAAGATAATAACCCTCTCAGCTGTATAACTACTCACTGCAATATTTCATGTACCTGTACTGCTGTAAACCCCCGTCCAACTTCCCTACACCGCATATATCCTTTGCTCCTTCCCCAGGTAAAAATATAAATAAAAGACATAGAAAAATAATGGAAACTGCAAAAGAGCTTAAAGATGAACATTAATTACAGTTATATAAATTCATTATTTGGGTTAACATTCCCTTTTACTGCAATTTTCTTTTTGCAATTGTAGTCTTTTAATAGCCTTCCCCTGCTTTGTAGGCAACATTTAACGTCATTTTCAGATCCTCACTTACAACCGCAGTTACTTATTAGGGAAGCCCATGGTATTTGAATGACACTGCAAAGTTTAGGTGTCAGAGATATTTAAAAGCTCTCCAGTTGTCAATGAAAAAAAATCAGTTTGGATCTAACTTGGATTTTGATACCTTAAGTCTACTAAAAAAATCATGAAAACATTAAATAAACATACCCAATAGGCTGGTTTTGCCGCCAATGAGGATTAATGAATCTTAGGATCAAGTACAAGTTTCTGTTTTATTATTACTGAGAAAAAGGAAAACAATTTTAAATATCTGGATTATTTGATTATAATGGAGTCTATAGGAGATGGCCTTTCAGTAATTCGGTGCTTTATGGATAAAAAAGGGCATTAACTCAAGGGATGAAAACATAATTATGCCTTTTTATAGGTCCCTGGTAAGGCCTCATCTGGAGTTTGCAGTGCAGTTTTGGACTCCAGTCCTTAAGAGGGATATAAATGAGCTGGAGAGAGTGCAGAGACGTGCAACTAAACTGGTTAGAGGTGTGGAAGACTTAAATTATGAGGGTAGACTGTCAAGGTTGGGGTATATGGTTTCTCTGGATAAAAGGGGCAACAACTTTAGTTAAAAATTAAGGCAGTGGATTAGACTTCATCACCTGATTCTCCGCCCAGTTGCTATGTGAAAGAATATGTTAGCCTCCTGAGAGAAAAGGGGTTAATTGCAGAACTGGCTGACTAATTAAGCGGTTAATTGGATTTGAAGGGAACGTGGGGGTGTCCTTTTTTGTATTGTGCTGTGATTTCATTCTCCCTCCCCCTCTCCCAACTGGATTTGGGCCAGTTTTATTTTTAATCATGAATCAGGAGACTGTGTGTCATTTGCAAGGGCTTTTAAACATAATAACACGTACCTGCTGCACTGAAATATGGTGCTGAGCATATTCATAAATAATGGGACAAGAATAGATTTCTTACCCAGCAGAGTGATACAAAGGGCCAAATTTACCAACAACCCGTTACAGTCAGGGGTCCAAACTGATACTGTCAGCTGAAATCAGAAAGCTCTAAGCCTGAAAATACCTAAAATGGTAAGTGGCAAGTTTAATATTAGGCTTTAACATTAGGCTCGAGAGCCTGTTCTTCAATCCACCTTTTGGATCCAGCATACGTACAATTACTAGCATCACACATGGTTGGTAACATCTGTGCCCAGTGACTGTAGTTCAGACATTACACACTGGGACATATTTAATACTGCAGACAGAATTTGGATTACCTAAATGAAGTTCATTGGCAGGTTTCATCCACCTGGTGTTAACCATCATGGTGCTGCAACAACTTTTCTAGGAGACCAATGTCTGGTCAATATAAAAGCGAAAGCAATGTAGAGCAATCTTTGGCGCAGCATTATACAAAGACTGTGCAAACAGCCTTATTCTCTTTACTAAAGCATGAATATACTCATTTATTAATCTGAAGGAAAATTACAAATATAGAACTTCTTTGAGCTAAAAAATATTTGTCACATCATGACATAAATGACTTGTACTTATGTTTAAAATATATATATAAAAATTATATATTTTACTCCCAAATTCTTTTTGGGCATAATCCCTGAAAAAGTCCTGGATTTGGTGCATTACTGTAAGGACACCAGAGTGTCATTCTCACAAAAATTTCATTATACTCTAATTTATTAGCACAACATTTAGGGGGTTATTTATCAAAGGTCAAGTTTGTCAGGTATGTGAGGTTTTTTTATAGCTCGAGTGAACTTAAAACTTGAATGTTTTCTGATTTATGAAAAAATTTGAATGGAAAAACTCGAATTATTGAATTCAAGGTGAAAAACCCGAAAACTCAAATTTATCTTTCATTGACTTCTACATAACCTTGACAGGTTTTAGCTGGAGTGTTTTCGGATTTATGCTATATCCAGCTCTGGGGGTTTAATAAATCTCAAAAAAATTCAAGTTTTTTTAACCCCGAAAATTCAAGTTTTTTTTGACTCAAAAATACACTTGAAAACTTTTTACCGGTAAAAAACAACTCAACCTTTAATAAATAACCCCCTATAGTGTTAGAATAATATAAAATAAATGTCATTGACTGGAAAAGAGGTAAATGTCTAACATGAAAACACCCCATGCAGCTCCGACTTCCAACCCAAAATTTGATAAAGACGCCCACCTAACACAGAAACGCCTAATATAACCATCACAGTTATCGGACTATTCAAAAATTATGAATAAATGCCATTTTCTATGCTGAAATCCAGCTGTTTAACAGTTCTGCATCATTTGAAATCCTGGCAGGGAAGAGGGACTTAACACGGATGTTACAAATTCTCCACAGCTTACAGAAAGCATGCAGGAACTACATAACCCACAATGCATTGCACTGTGACGTTCCTTATCGGAAATCATGTGTTCAGGGAATTGTGGGGTTTAGAGGATGCAGGCTAAGGACAGATGGCTGCTGATACAAAGTAACAGTAGTCAGCCAATTCAGCAAAGTAGTCAGACAGCAGAGCAGGGGAGGGAGGCAGGCTTAGGGAACTGTTCCAAAGCATTAAAAATCATGCATATTTTTTAATTGATGTATATTGCAAAGTTGTGTGTTATGTTTACTATTCAAAATGCTTAAGTTATGTTTGTGTGGAGTTCCCCTTTAAGGTAAAAATACAGGACAGCACAGGGTATTTATATTTAAAGGGGTTGTTCAACTTTGAGATAACTTTAATTATGATGTAAATTGGTTTTCTTTTTTTATTATTGAAGGTTTTTGAGTTCTTTAGCTTTTTATTCAGCAGCTTTTCAATTTGCATCTTAAGCAATCTGGTAACTAGGGTCCAAATTATCCTAGCAACCATGCATTGATTTAAATAAGAGACTGGAACATGAATAGGAGAGGGCCTGTAAGGATCAGCAATAAAAAGTAACAATACATTTGTAGCCTTACAAAGCATTTGGTTTTTTAGAAGGGAGCCATTTGAAAGCTGCAATGAAGAGTCAGAAGAAAAAGACAAATAACTATAAAAAAAACAAATAATGAAAACCAATTAAAAAGTTGCTTAGAATTGGTAGTTCTATAATATAATAAAAGTTACCTTAAAGGTAAACCACCCCTTTAATTGCTACTAAAGAGGCTTCTAACTAGGGTTGCCACCTGGCCGGTAAAAATGTTGCATGATTGCAATGTAAAGTATAGGGAAAAACCATAAAAACATAGGAAGGCCGGTATTTTTTTCTAGAAAAGGTTGCAACCCTACTTCTAACTGAAATGCTGCTTTTGAGCTGCAATGCTTTCATGACAAAATAAAGGCGCTTAAATACATTGGATGGAGGGAGTGCACTTTTGCCATGAGGGACTAAAGACTAAAAGAAAGAAATAGGAAAATCAACGACAAATTCACTATCACATAAATCTGTCAGATCAGCACACTGCAGACTTACTAAAAAAAAGACACTGGGATACCAGAGTGTCAAACAGCAAAGAAGTAACCCCTGCCTGACCAAACCACATTACTTTTACTTTCCCTTACCATTTAGAAGCTGCCCTGTAAACAGAAAACTCCTCTTTCATAGCTGTCTTTTGCTTCCCTTAGGTAAAAACAAGAACTGTGTTGAGAGAACAACAAAAAGAAACTGAAGCACTTACCATAAAATTGTAAAGGTATCTGAAAATTTGAGAGAAGGGCTGTTTTCAGAGGGAGGGAGAGGAGCTATCCCAGAAACTGCGGATATGAAAAGGTACAAGAAACGGTGCATTGTTGGCAAATATACATGGTGATTTGAACATCGCACCACTTGACAGGCTTGCAGAACAGACTAGAAATACATTTATTTATGATGACTAGATGGCAGTATTTAAATACACTCTACAGAGCATGTCTCAGTTTAAAAAAAAACCCTGTGTTTACAAGCCTGCATTAAGCCATCTATTAAAGCAAAACTATTTACCAAGTCTATCCTCCTTTCTACATAACAATATTCTTAAAGACATGTCGGAACAGAATTGAGAAATACTGGCTTTAGGAGTCCAGCCCGAGGTCTTTTGGTAACAGAGGTCCCGTGAGTTGGTCCAGTGTGCCACATGACAGGGAAGTGAAACATGCAGCTGTTGTTTTTATTATTAAGTATATTGTAGACAGCGAATTATCACATAGTAAAATAAGGCTATATCCCTGTGTGGAAAATGCCCTATTTATTTTGTATATCTACATTCTTTATAAAAGCTCTTCATTATAGCATGTCTATTTTACATGTATATGTTGACAAGATCTGAAAATAATATTAATAGGCAATTTATCTCTGAACCATTAAACAACATTAGAACTGTCCAAAGATTGGGTATAAGGTGCTACATATTACAATTATGCTATATTTGCCTTTTGTGATTATGGTAATGCAGTTGTGTTTCAAAGGGGATATTTATCTTTTGCAAAGTCCTATGAAGATTTTTTTTCCTATTGCAATGCTTTAAAGGGGGTAGTTCACCTTTAAACTAACTAATAGAATGGCTAAGCAACTTTTCAAATGGCTTTCAAATTTTTATAATTTGTAGCATTTTTGAATATTTGCCTTCTTCTTCTGACTCTTTCCAGCTTTTATATGGGGGCTACTGACCCCATTTAAAAAATAAATGCTTTGTAAGACTACAAATATATTGTCACTGCTACTTTTAATTACTCGTCTTTCTATTCAGGCCTCTCCTATTCATATTCCAGTCTTTTATTCAAATAAAAATGCATGGCTGCTAGGGTAATTTGGACCCTTGCAACCAGATTGCTGAAATTGCAGATCTGCTGAATAAAAAGCTAAATAATAAAAAAAAAATTGCAAATTTTCATACTAAAAGTTAACATTAATAAAAATCACTCCTTGTTATATTTTAAATCAATTTATGCGATTATCAGTATGTGTGCAGGGGCACAGAACAGCAGTGGGTAGAAATCATCAGCAATTACAGCACAGCTTTAGGCTTTACCATGAATTTTCTGGCCATCAGAATTCACTTGCATAGCAATAATCCTATTGATTAACCACTGTCAATTTCTATCAGTTGTCAATTTCTGTATTTATAGTAGGAGACTCCAGGGGTGAAGCCTTATTTGGTGAACAGCTACTTAAGATATTTTAACAACTTGTTTTTATGGTAGGAATGCAAAGGTTG
Source organism: Xenopus laevis (assembly GCF_017654675.1). Taxonomy (NCBI): domain Eukaryota; kingdom Metazoa; phylum Chordata; class Amphibia; order Anura; family Pipidae; genus Xenopus; species Xenopus laevis. The sequence goes on along the minus strand of NC_054373.1, from coordinate 59,894,740 downwards.
GATATCCAGAGCCATCAACCCCCCTATTTTCTCAGGAGTTAAAAGATTTTGGGCTCCGCCCCCGGTCTCCTGTAACGCTTAAGTATTCCCCTGATTTCTGACGATTTTCCATGATTTTTGACAATTTGCAGTGAAAATCCAATGCTCGGAATATTTCAGTGATGTCAGCAGGAGTGATGTGTGCATGTGCAACACAGAATCTTTGGCTTCAGGAAAGGTCTGCGCATGAGTGTGACGTCACTTCCACCTACGGCACTTCCAAGTAGGGACAATTTTTGGAGGTGTGCCCCATATACCCCTGGAAATGAGCATTGAAAGTTGACAGTTCTGGATATACCTTTAAGCACCCCTTTCAATATCCAAAGATTTCAGAGTTAGAACAGACACTAATTTCTGGAACTAAGATCAAAATATACATGTGTGGTCAATTTTTAAATCCAGGGATAATTCAATTTCTCTATTGGCTACAGACAAAGAGGTGGTGGTGGAAAATGAGAAGGTTAAAGCCTTATGGGTAGAGATTTTCAGATTGTAAACAGTCTAGCTAAATAATAGTAGTGGTATGCTGTAGACCTCCTCAAGTTAGTGACGAAGAAGAGACTCAGCTCCTGTTGCAAGCCTTAATAATGGGGCATTAAAATTACCCAGATATTAAATGGAGCAACAGTACTGCTAGGACAGGTAATGGAAACACATTTATAAACTTGTTGCATAACAATTTTATGTCACAGGTTGCTCAGGACCCAACAAGAAATCATGCTATACTGAATCTTGTCAGTATAAAGCAAAATTACACTGGGACTCTTTCAGAAAAGTAAATTTAGTTCCTTAAAGCGATACCGCACATTCCTATAAAAATCATAGGAATGTGTCAGTATCAAGTAGTTGCTGCACCCAGAATAGTTCCACTCAAAGCCGCCCCACAAATCTTTGCGCAGCCAACCTGCTGACACAGCTAACTGATATTCTTCCTTGATTCCGTGAAGCTGGGCTGGGGGCAGAGAGATCCTTGCATAGGCTAAAGTCCTGTTTTCATTCCTAACTAGCCTATGGAAGGATCGCACCGCCCCCAGCGCCACTGAAACAGCACAGAAGATCTTTTAGCAGTGTCGGAGGGTCGGGTCAACGCAGGTTTGCGGGGCTGGGGCGGATTTGAGGGGAACTATTCCAGGTGCACAACTACTTCATACTAAAAGGTTTCTATGATTTTTATAGGAACGTGTCGGTATCGCTTTAAGACACAAAACAGAAATGGTTGTCATTTTAAAAGATATCGAACTGTACTCAATGTATTCCCTTAAGAAGTAAATGTAAGAGTATTACAGACCACCCTATGGGGCACAGAAGTAAGGAAGGTAATAGGAAAGAAGGTGGTGGCACTAAAACTACAAGTCAGAGGGGACAGAAGCTGCCTTTAGTAAATATAAACACTATAATAAGCATTGTAAAGCAGAAATCAGGCAGGCAAAGATAAAAAAACAAGGAACAAGCAATATTAATAGAAAAAGAATGCAAGTTAATATTGTGGCTCCATTAAATAATGAAAATAATTCAGTTACAAAGGATACAGAAAAGGCATATGTGCTAAAAGGAACAGTAACGCCACAAAATTGAAAGTGTTTAAAAAGAATGACAATATAATGTACTGTTGCTCTGCATTGGTAAAACACGTGTGTTTGCTTCAGAAACACTACTATAGTTTATATTAACAGGTTGCTGTGTGGCCATGGGGGCAGTCACTCAAGCACAGGATACACAGTTGATAGCATAAGTTCTAAAAATACCATTGTACTACTTCAGAGCTTATCTGTTTTCTTCTGTGTATCGTGTGCATTTTCTCCTAATCGCCTCTTCTTTGAGGTGACTAATCTCCCCGAATGGCTTCCCCCTGTCTTCCGCCGGCTATAATGAAAAATCGCCTGCGGCCTGGCACACGCGGCACTTCGTATTCAGAACTAGGAAACTTCGGACGGAATAGGAAGCGTCACGTGTGCCATGCCGCAGGCGATTTTTCATTATAGCCGGCGGAAGACAGGGGGAAGCCGTTCGTCAAGATTAGTCGCCTCAAAGAAGAGGCAATTAGTCGACAGGCGACTAAATCTCCCAGAATCGCCAGGTGTGCCCTTACCTTATGGTTTTACATTAACTTTCTGCATACAATTGAAACTCAGTTGAATTTTGGATAACTTAGCTATAGGGTTATTTTAAATATAATAACATAAATTGTTTATTCAATGTGAGTGTTGCACTTCACTGTAAAAGCAGTTTTTTAAATAACACATTATCAATTTAACAGTAATGACTAACCTTGAAAAACATTTCCCCTGGTTAGATGCCATAAGTAGGGCTGCAATGCAAGGCTTCAGTGTTGCTTCTTTTCTTTACTGGGCTGGACCCTATTAGATAAGATAAACATATAAATATATATTTGCAATGTATATTGCACACCAGGTGTTTTCATCACAATGATCGAAATTCAAGGATCAATGCAGGATGCTTCCTACTGACAGCAGTGACTAGGGGTAAGCAGTACTGTCTTGTACCAAAATTCCACCGATAAATCTGTGTGATCAACTGTTCATTGTAATATAAACAAGACCCTCTACTGCAAATCTAGCACTCTTGTTCCAATGTAGAATTAACCAGCGGTGCTCCTGCAATGAGGTGAGAAGAGAACTTTGTCTCAGGCAGCAGCGGCCAGCAGGATTAGATTTTACAGGATTTTGCTAAAATTGGTTTTTTCTACAACTAAATCTGCCCCGACATGGCCACCTAAAGAGTTTTTTCTTGCTGCTTTAGCGATGCAGCCCCTCCTCCAGCGGAATAATTTAGCAGAAAGTGCCCTCATCTCTGTAGGTTAAAAAGTTAAGTGCGGGGTTCGGCAACATTAAAGGGACATCATACTCCTTAAAACACCTTTGCTAAAATTGGACTTTTGTTGGAATTACATTCTGCCTATTTTTTTATTTTGAAAAATACATATGCTTGAAAAGGCTGAAGCTTACAGCTGGATGATCCCTGTCTAAGAGACCAGTGTCTGCCTTAGGGCGCATGATTTCATTGTATTTTCCTGTTCATGGAAACGACTGTAGGTGAGAAAGACTGTTGTAACCTTAGAGTGCTGCACTGTCAAAATGCTGCATGTCCAGGATTAAATGACAAGGAACGTCAGAAATTTAGATACTGTAAGTATAATTTTGTAAAGCAACCACAGAGGCACAGTTGATAACCTCCCACCCAACAAATGATACTTCCATAAGTGGTGCGGTAGCCTTCTTTTACTTGGAGGTGGTACCTTCTTGACAGATTTGTTGGTGTTATGCACATCCCATCTGCCTCTTGGCCATCGGCCAAACATGTGAATCAACTTTAAGGTTTTCACTGGGGCACTTAAAATGATACTTGATTCTAATATTTCAGGTTGCCACCTTTTGTGGAAAAAAACCACCAGCTTTACTTTTCTATTATCAGATAAAACGAAAGAGTCACTTTCTGAGCTGAGCTGGTATAATCCCAGATAGCAGGCATTAGAGGAAAGGAAGATAAAGCAGATAGGAAGGCTAGATTTTTTTTCTCCAAAAAGGTAGCAATCATAAATTAATCTTTTATTTAGCTATTACTGCTACATCTTGTGAACAAAAAGGATAATTTCGAGAAAATCCAGCTAGGAGTACTGGATTGATTACAGTTAATTTATATTCCTGGAAAATATACCAACAGTCTTACATCCTTTATACACAGCTTGCAATGGTCTCATTTTCTGCAGGACAGTCCGGACCTCAGAATTGGTGGGGTTTACTAAAAAATTACATAAAACAAGATAAATAAAGCCTTCAATTTTCTAGGAGTAACCCACCAACGGTGATAAAGCAAGGAGCATGGTCAAGTTGCCACCTGTTCTCAGCCACAATTCTGGTTGGTGGTAAAAAAAAAAAAAAGATGTGACATAAAGTGGTGGACCAGGTATAGACTTGGTGAGCAGTGCTTTTTTTGGGGGGGGGGGGGTTGGAAGACATTGGGAAGAATCAGATGGTACATTACAAGCAGAGGCAGATTAAGACTATGTGAGGCCCCTAGGCTACAGTTTCCACAGGGGCCTGCCGCCCCCACCTCCAAATTTCCAAAGGGCCCCCCCAACTGCTGCTGGACCTGGTCAGGTGCTGTGCAGTGGTGACGTCACTGGCACTTGCTAATTCCGCCGAAGCTGATGCAGCTTTAGAGAGGCACTCTCTAAAGCTGCGCCTGTACCACTGGTGCAGAAGGGGTACAGAAGCCTTTCTTTATATTATTACCCTGCAGCACTGCTGACTGTTACAGGCAGGAGAGCGACAAGGAAATTTTCACGCATGCACATTTGTCTTGAAGGGCCCTTTTTGTGACATAGGCACTTCTAAGATGGAGGATGTGAATGACATTAGTAAAAGAAATTTCAACAACAAAATTGCTACTTTTACAAGCGGTATTTATGTAAAATAAAGCTAGCGATCTGGGAGAGTAAGGGGGTACTAATTCAATGATGATATTTTTTTTTTTTGTTTTTTTTTAAAAAGGGTATCCTAATCCTTTTTAAACAAAATAGAAATACAAACTGAAAAAGCCCCATGGGCCCCTCAGCACTGTGGGCCCCTAGGTTAGCCTATGCATTAATCCGCCCCTGATTACAAGTACATTTATTATATGTGCCAGGCTGGTGTAATAATGGGCAGCTGGCAATGTTAGGTGTAACAGAGCATGGTTGGGACATAACTGGGGGCAACTGGGAGTTAACTTCTTAATTTGGATGGATTGGGGCATGTCTGGGTTGGTATCCATGGATATTATATATGACCATGTTTATTCTGTTTTTGGGAAACAAATGTCCAGAGAGGTTAGCTGTTAATTGTATGTATCTGTGGTGGTAACTGGTGATGGGTGACATTTTTTTTTACCAGGTTTCACTGTGAAAAAAACACCCACAAAAAAAAGTTGATTTCAATGTGCCGTTTCACAAGTTTACAAAGAAACTAAGCAGGACAAATTCACCCATCACTTGTTGACAACCCTATAACAGCAATTAAGTCCATGGTTTTTCAGATGATCGTGTAACCTTACATTTGAGACAACATTCAAGCATTAGTTGGTTTAGCATAACCCGAGCTTGCTTGTTAGAGATCACCTAATTAACCAGCCGTGTACCGACGCAACAGCTTTCACCAACGATATGTCTAATCTTCCATTATTTTGGCATTCCCCTGGGGGTACAAAATGTACATTCTATCTAGCATAACTAATATTTAACCATACGTTCTCAAAGCTCTTATGTGTTTTTTCAAATGATATTGTGTATGTTAAATGGCACGCACGTAGTACTTCACACCACTCTAAGATTTCAAGATTATTTTTCCTACCATTTTTGCCTTTAGAGGGACCCAAATTCTCCCATGCCATTGCTAGACATGCCTCAAGGAGCACGCTAGGCCTCCGTCTCACTCAGTCTCACTCAGTTGCCCCTGGCAACCATTTACAACAGTCTGGTGACGCCAAGCACAGGGATTTTCCTCAACCCGCCCTATACTAGATTCTACCAATCCAGACAGGCGCAGTGCTACAATATTACACCCAATCAGGTACGAGCCAACAGCGGCTGTCCGCGTGACTCCCAATAGCTGCTGCCTACCTGAAGCAATGTCCAATCCGCAGAATCGGTGAACGCCTTCACACCCACGTGGTCGGGGGTCTGCGAGCAGAGGTGCGCGCCGAAGACAAACTAGTGGCTATGTCTATAGAGACGGCTCCGCCCATAAGAACTGTCCCTGGCCGTAGCTCGCACTGCACTAATCCTCCCAGAGATCAGGGTCAGGAGCTTGATGTTATCCCTGTGTTATTAAGGCGTATTATACAGTATGTGTGGAGGTTACACTTTTGTGTTGTGCTTGTGTAACGCCTCTGATTATAAAACTACGATGAATCAATTCGTAAATGTGTGTCATGGGCTCTTGATTTGTGCCCGTCAATTCTGCTTGTAATTGGTTATTGTAGAATGCATATTCGCATATAGTTAAAGATGCGGATTTGGATTATATGATTATTTAATAAAGCATATTTGTGTGAAGGTATCATAGATTTGATTTGAGGCTGTAAGAATGACATTGTGTCTGTCAGGTGCCATAAAAACCTCCTACTGATGTGATCAACATGTGTTTCACCCGTGCAGTCTTTTCCTCGCAATCCCTATGAATATTAAGATCAAATCTGACAATCTATACTTATTTAATAGCCTTTCCCATGTGCTGCTGTTAAAATAGCCTATTTCCCAAACTTTAGTATGTAATGTAAAGACCATCAGAATAAAAAAAGAAAAGTTAGCAAATTCTTACTAGTTGTACACATAAACAACAGTTTATAGGGCACACTAACTGCAAAACCTTCATGGCACATATTATGTTTAAAAGATGCACAGTGTAATACACAGACACTGCCCATGTTTATATACTTGAAAATATTATATATTTCTATTTATGGTTAAGAATGTTTTTGCAAATATATATATATATATAATTTGATCTGTATGATATTTATGGTGGTAGCAAGTGTGTAAATTTGCAGGGATCACAGCGTTGTACAAATCTCAGGCAGCCTCATGTGAAAGCAGGAGGGAGGAGGAGACAGGAGAGGAGGAGCAAAAGGCTGCATCTTATTTATTTATTTCTCTCTCTGTCTCGCTCCCTCTCTCTAAATGCTTAAGGTGAAGAGTGCAGAGCTAGCCAAGCCCAACACATGGTCCAACCCTGCTCTGTCCCAGGAGGAGAAAGACACGAAGAGCAAGAGAGAGACTTCCTGAGAGGGAGAAGCAAGGAGCATCTTCTCTCTCATTTCTACCAAGCAGGTGTGACCCCCCCCCTTCTCACACCCAGCATTTCACTCTCCCTTCTCTTCCAGCCAGGGATCCCCAGCAGATCCCTCCTCTGTGGATGCAAACCTTTCCTCTTAAACAGGCAGAATGGATGAACCCCACTGATCCCCAACTGGCCACCAGCACCATGACTATGAACACTGTTGTACCTCTCTACGAAACTGCAGCATCTCCCCACGTGTGTCTTCAGGTTGTAGTAGGGGAGCACGCATGAGTATCTGGAAAAAAGGGGTTCAATGTTCTCACCTGGCCAGAGCAAATGATACCTAGTATTAAGAAGAGTAATCTGGAATAATCCCAGCATCAAGCATTCCTGTGAGGAAGAGAAGAGAATCATGCTTTTACTTCTCATTAAATGGTCACCTATAATTTAAAGAAGGGGAATTCCTTTTTTGCTCCTATATGAAATTTATCCACAATTTTTTTATCTTTGAAGAATGGCTTGTCATTGAATCCTATTTAGATTTTCTGTTTTTAGTTTCCAATATATAACATCTGTTGCTGCAAAAGACTGAGATTAAATACCTTTTTGGACAAATTTCAAATACACCTTCTTTTTTTTAAATGCACAGAAATCTCATACTTCATCTTATCTGGGATTCTAAAATCTGGCATATGCACTCTCATATCCTTAACCCCTGATGTCTTGCAGTGAAAGATCATTTCTTAATGTTGCTGTTGCTGAAGATTACATTTAAGTGCAAACTATCAGGATTCTATTGAAAAACTGCTGAAAGAAATGCTTTTTTTTTTTAATACATTTTTGTTCATTTGATTTATTGAAATGCAGATTTGATGGCTTCCTACCTGCATGCTGAATCTGGCTGTTCAATGCAAATTAGTTTACAATAATTATTGCAATTAGGAAAGCATTTGGCAGACAGTTAAGATTATCCTTTTAAGTTTCTACTCCTATTTGAGCGTCTGTTTTCAACAACTGACACACAATGAAATGACATTTTTGGCAGTTTTGTATTATTGAGTGTAGACGTTCTAAGTAGGCTTTCCAAATAAGGTGCATTCCTGGTCAATTTGATAAACTCAGCTTTTCCATTGTCATCATGCTCTTATAATGTAAATTCACTAGCAAATATCCTTTTCACCTGCACTCCAATCTTATTTTTCTACCTATTTTATTTTTTCATGTAAAATTTTGCCTTTCAAACTCAACTTGGTGGTCTTTCCTAGAAACAGCTTTGCAAATGCGGAATTAAGTTGGTTGCCATATTTTTTTATTGTATGAGAAGAGGATTCTTTTGGTACTACAAGTGATGGAGAAGTTGGAAGCTGAATCAGATGTGGAACCACAAGGTCGCCCTCGTTCCTGCACATGGCCCCCGCTACCGGATCCTCCTTCAGATATGCCGTTACCACCTCCTGGCCTGGACCCAGGGCAGATACGAAAAGCCAAGAGTTCACGTAGAAATGCCTGGGGTAACTTGTCTTACGCTGATCTCATCACCAAGGCCATCGAAAGCTCTCCTGAGAGGCGACTGACCTTGTCCCAAATTTATGATTGGATGGTCCGATTTGTTCCCTACTTTAAAGATAAGGGCGACAGCAACAGCTCTGCAGGGTGGAAGGTGAGGCTTTTAAAAGGGATCTGTTTGAATGTGGGAAACCAATATTGGTGGTATGTGGAGAGTGTGGATGCTTTAGGTAAATGATAGACAATCCTAGAAAGAATACGTACAACTAGGGTTTAAGGCATATGTTGACTAAGCAGTGTATTTAATGCTTAATTCTAATGTGCCTTCTGAGGTTCTGTTGAACATTAAAGGATAGACAGTGTATGTATGTGTATATATATATATATATATATATATATATATATATATCCTTCAAAATGGACCAGCACACCAAGCTTTCAAGTGTCCAAACTTATTTTGTTTTCATGTTTACGTGTATCCAACATTTCGGCCCACATGGGGGCCTTTATCAAGGAGCACCCTCGATCGAAATTGGAGGAAGAGTGCAGGTACTATCTGGACATATATATATATATATATATATATATATATATATATATATATATATATATACCCCCCTCAGAGAGGAATAGTGATAGTGTATTTATTTATTTATTAATTATTTATAGATATAGTTGGCCTCTTTTTTTCTGTATTACCAAAACATTCAACTTGAAAAACTGTGATGCAGTTTTAGGATTCAGTCAGATCTTTTTTTACATTTTAGGCTGTATATAGAAAACGCTATGGCAGTGTGTTAAAATGCAGACTGCACCTTTGTTGTAACTTATTTTGTCAGTCTGCAAAGTCCCTAAATTGTATTAATAAGTCGTTAAAAAGCCAGTATTCATAGAGGCAAATCATTATATCTACTCTAAAAATAATAATTTGCAAATTCAAAATGTTAAATGTCTCCCAGCCATAGTGGTTATTATATTACGTGGCTGTGGAGCAGGTGGTGTGTAGAGGGCAAATACTCGAGATAGGGGGCAATGCAGCATGACTAAATGATGAGATGTTTTAATCTGCTTTCCTCAGGGGCAATTAGTTAAGTTCATATGGTGTGAATAAATGCATTAAAGCTGATAGTAAATAATATTATGAAACAGTGATATTTTCATACAATCATCATTGAGCAGTTATTACAAAGGAAGGGCAAATAACTGTCGTGGAAAGCACTGCACTTTGTCTTCCCACTTTAAGACACTTGCTGGGGCCCAGATGTGTATGGAGTCGAAAATGCACATCATTATTAGGTGTCTGACTAGTGTAATTTTGTGCTTTCAGCACTTTGCAAGTTGGGGGGGGGGACCAGAGAAGTAATGGATATAAATACTTTGCACTCCCTGTGGGTCAACTGATTGACTTAATATTAAAAAGTGTGTTATGTAAATGAATATATAGAACAATAGATATAAATGTGCATAATCATCAGAGTGCTGTCGTGTTCGTTTCCGAATGTTACTTAGAGAACTCTTCTAACTAGATATGCTGTGGCAGTCCTTTCACCAGTGCAGTTTTTCCATTCACTATTCTAAAACAGTTCTCAAGCCATATTGGAATTCACCTACAGCCTCTAAACACTTTGTCTTTTTTTTAAGAAATAACTGCCTTGGCTTCTTTTTTTGGTGGGGGTGATAGTAGCTAATGAGTCTGTTTCTGCTACTGGGTACTGATCTGCCACTTTTTATAGTGTTGGACCCCTGCTATTTGAATCTTAATTTGTTTATATTAAAAAAGGATTGGGATGTTCCTGAACCCCCTGATTCTCAAATTTCTAATTTAACATTGTTCACACTTGTTAATGTTAATTATAAAGCTCTTCAACTTTCCTCCTCTATCTGCCTTCTTTTTGACTCCTTCTTCATCCTTTTTTGTTGGTTTCTCTTTCCAGTCCCTCTCCATCACTATCATTTTTTTAAAGCTATACAGTGCTTTCAGCTTTAAAGCATTGACATTTTAATGTGTAGAAGAATCAGCAAGGCACTTACCCAAGTTGTCTGTCCCCCCCCCCACATCAAGCCAATGACATAGTCCGTTCATCCCCTACAGGGTGATAGACAGAGGGGAAATATGTGAATTATGTGAATTTTCCTTTTGTGTTACTGTGTGACACCTGAATGCGCCCCAAAACACAAGTTCTTTAGAATCATTTGTTAATATTTTTATAAATATTTAATTAATATTGATCTCAACCCAGAAATATGTAACATGAATCAAAGTATTATTAGTGTCTCGAAAAGTGTATAAATATATCATTTTGTATGTGCCGCTACCTATTAATGTACAGTGCAATACCCCATTTTTTATGCTTATAGTAATTTTTTTTTTTTTTTTTAAAAAAACATTGTTTTCCACGTGTTAGATGAAACATTAGTGGCTATTGCTATTCATTCAAATGTACAACTATGATAAATGGCAAGAAAATGGAAAAAAGAGAAATAGTTCTATGCTTATTAAAACTTTATTACTAATATACACCAATTTTGAAATTCCAAGAAATAACACATTTTGGGGTAGGACATTCAAAAAAGTACATGGAATTATATAGTTAATTAGGGTTGAAAAAAGACAGAAGTCCATGTTCAATCCCTCCAAATGAACCCAGTGGACATATATACACATACCTATACGGATCTAGCTATATACTCCCATATATTACTATAAAAACCTATATCTATAACAAATTGTAGATCCTAAGAGCATAGTAGACTTGCATATTATTATTTGTTCAATAACCATCCAATCCACTCTTACAGAATTCGTCAGCGCCATCACAACTTCAACCATCATTCCACAACCTCACTAACCCTCACTGTGAGGGTAGTAGGACCTGTTGTGCCTTACTACAGGATTTAAAGTTATATGAAGTTGTATGCTGCTTTTGTTCAGTGGTAGACTGTTTACTAGTTGTTTCTAGGAACTCAGTATTGTTATACAAAGAATAAGATGTTATAGAGCTTAGTGTAATGTACTCATTATCATACAACAGAGCATGCCGTTTTTGAGATTTAGGAGGCTACTATACAGGAAAAAAACAGTGAATAAAGTGCAATGCAAGAGCTTCCCTCTTTGGAAAGCTATTGAAAGTCTGTACAAAATGCCAATGCCTTATTGTATATTGATATTTACAGTCAGTTGTTTGACTGCATTGCTTTGATCCAGTTCCTCATTTAGCAGTATGTGCTTTACATTCTCATCAAATTTTGTCAATGAGATTTTTTACTGCATCAGCGTAGTTGCTGTTAAGCTGGCCATAGACGCAAAGATCTCCACGTACGAATCGAGGATTCGTGCGATTTTCGGACCGTGTGTGGAGAGTCCCGTCATTTTTCGTCCATCGGTCGTTTGTCTATCGGACAGGTTAGAAAATTTCTGTCGGCTGCAGGTAATATCTCTGCGTGTATTGCCAATCGTACGATTTTCAGTGGGAGATTGTCACTAGCTTTGTGTGTCGTACGTTTGCTGTCAGGGGCAGAACATCGGCTGATCTGTTCTTTAACTACTTTATTTGGTCGGAATGGTAAGACTTTTATCTGAATGGTTAGTGGCAGGTCGGGAGATGGGATAGTCCTATCGTACATTGATTCGTACGATCGGATCTTTGCGTCTGTGGCCAGCTTTAGGGCTATGGCATTTGTGGCATTTTGACCACTTCAGGTGGAAAGCAGTGTCATAACGCCCCCTATTTGCCTGTCCCTGCTGCCCATTGAGATCTATTGAAAACACTGTGCCCATGGCACATGTGCTGTTGAACTCAATTTAGAAAGTGACATATAGGAGCATTTTAACACTTTATTTAATGCCAAATTACAGCAGAAGTCCAAGCACCCTCTGTGTCAAAGAACTTACTTCTGAACAATTAACAGGATGAGCATTTTTTTTTCACTCTATCTCTGGTTTTCAAATCCTTGGGCATCTAATTGTGCCCAACTTTGTTATACATGATATTTATGATGTGCTTTTAATTAACATAGTAGTTAAACCTGTGCAGTATGACTTGCTTCAGCATCACAAGTACATAACCTGATGCTCTATCCATCTGCAACATTTACAATATGCTGAGGGCCAGCAACTTACAGTGTGCACTAGAGGTTCACGGGATGAACAAGTCTTACTTGTGTTGGGAAGTGACTTTTTTTGGTGAATTCACAGTGCAATAATGCAGTCTAGTAAGTCAGTTACAGAGGTTATATATGTCTGGTCAGTGGTCCTTCACTTATTGGTCAGGAGGAAAAATGGATCACTGCACTGTAAAGACTATCTTCCTCAATAAATACAGCAAAAATACCATAACATAGCATGTATTTAACTGCTAGTCAACAGTGATATAATTCTGATTGAAAGCTCAATCGTAGGCAATAGTGTTTAAGTCTTGAATATATGTATTTATATAGTGAATAATGTACTCCCCTATTGTAATAATAAGGATGTGGAACTCATCAAGGAGTTCCTTAACTATATTCAGGTGATGGGATTCCGAGGTGACTTTGTAATATCCTCATATTGTTCAAAAGGGGGTACGTTATTTATTATAAGACACAAGTTTCAGTGAGCTTTGTGATGGAAATTACATCACTAAACCTCGATTATAACTAATGACATCACCAAGGATAGAATTTATAGCATATTCATGGATCTTGTGTATTTTATATATATATATATATCAGGTCCTAGGACTGAATACATATAGATTTTCACTATATAATTATATAGTTACTTAATCCCAGTATATAATACAGTGTAATGATAACAAGTCCTTGGGTACTCATTTTGAAAATGCAGAAAAGCATCATCATTGTCAGGTCATAGGAGGACAGTGTGAGGTTAGTTTGGGGTTTACACTGGGACAGATCTGCCTTTTATTGTATCTATAAAAGTATCCTGCTGTCCTTAACCCTTTCCCTGTAAGCACTGGCCTGCCTAGCATTATGCTCGAGAAGATCAGACATCCTGTCCCATGACTCCAGACTTTAGGAGGATTACAATGCAGTAATGAATTTGCAAGAGCTCAGCTTTCTTTTTTTGTTTGCTGTTATCTGGGACTTCGGGATATAGCTATAGTCTCTAGTTTCTTGATGATAGGCAAAAATGCCATATTCTTAAACATAATGCTTGCGAAAAATAACTTTTTGTATTTTATATTAAAATGCTGAAAGGAAGGGGCTTTGTCTCCCACAGCACCCATTATGTTGTCAGGATAACACCCTGTATTCACAGGAGCATATTGTATTTTGGCAGTGCCATTGTTCAAAGGCGAAATTCATTTTATTCAGCAATATGCTTCTATTAATTTTTGTCAAACTGCACAAGGAGGGACAATTCAAAGGTCTCAGTGTTATTCTCTTTGAATCCAACAACAATACTTTCTTGCAGCACACCACTTACTTATTTATGCAGAGTGCATTCAATCCCAGACTGCTTGCAAGTCAAACATACCTTCCAAGATGTGTAAAAGTGCACATGAAGAAGGGGTTGTTCCTGAAAGCTTGTGCTTTGAATTTCTGCAATAAAATGTGATTAAGGCAAATTGCCGAAACAAAGCTGGTGTGCTTCATCCCTTTACACATCTTGGATGTTCTTTGAATCATCACAATTTCCTGAGATATTGTTGGAAATGTTATCTGTCCATCTGCATTTAAACTTTTTAAATAGTTTCACTTAAACCCTTTCTTTTTGTTTTTTGATGAAAAATGGGGTGCATGAGGAGTAGACAGAGAATCCTATGTGCGAATACTTTACATAAACAACTTTCCAAAACAAATGTGCATAGGAGCTGGAAGAGAAAATAGAAAGTGGAGGAATTAACTGAAAAAAACATAAGTGAATGTGCAAGACAGCAGCAGGTACATGCAGGGGGTACAGGTGTGCTTGCTCTTTTCATTTCAGGAGTTTAGGTGAAAACGACTCCAAAAAGTTGTGACGTGTACTTCACAGCAAGCCCCAAATGTTATATTTTTACAGGCATCCAGAAATATACGTGAATTATCAGAAGACATGTGAGAGAATGTAATTTTCCTTAAAAGAGAGGAAGGAATTGTATTTTCTCATTATTCACATATGTCTGTGGGTCCCTTCTTCCAGCTAGAGGAAGGAGCTTTAATACAAACCAATTCCCTTTTTAAATTTTTTTACAGTTCTTTTCCTGACCTCCCTGCTTATTGTACTGGCTGTTGGCAGTATTGCGTGATGGATGGGAGGCATTGCTTTATTGTCAATGGATAATCCCTTTTCTATATGTTGCACACAGTCAGTGTGATTGAAGATAGGGTACTCTCTACCCAGCAGAATCTAACAGTACAAGGTAGTGCAAATTAATAAAAACATTCATAACAAAGCAGATTATTAAGGACAAGAAAGACAATTATTTTTCTTAAAGCATGTCAGAGACATTTTAATGCAAATGTGTATAGAATTTTGGCTTTTCCCAAATGACAAAAGTTGATCTCTTTCTCAAATATAGATCTTTTGCCTAATGGCACCAAAAAGTTAACAATATTCATTATAGGTAATCTACACAAATGCATAAACTTTGAATCTGAACAATTAGTGAAGCGTATTCCTGCTTTAGTACAGAACTATCTCCATATTGTGCAGTATGCAAATTCATTATTATTGATGTAACTGCTAAAATGCTTAAAAGAGAAATATATCAGCAGTCTCAGCACAAATGATCTTTTGTACCCATAATTCTTTTATACAAAAAGTATTTCTCTGTTGGTCTTCATATAGTTTTATGATTTTGATAGCATTTGATATAATCTAACTCCTTGCCTGGTAGTCAAAAAGACAAAATGCCCTTTACCTTTACTCAGCAGGAAAGCCAGGCTATTATCTTATTGTTTTTAATATCAATAATTAATTGTCTCTCTTAATTTATTTCAAAAGTTTTTCACTTCTAATAATCCTCTACAACACTTATAATAATATAATATTTTGTATTAAAAGACATGCAGCAAAAGCAAAAAAGAAAATAACGGTTGATTTTCTATGGTCCTCAGAGGTAATTATCTCAGTTTAATCAAGTGGACAAAGCATGAAATGTAAATGCAAATTGTCCCTTTAACAAATCACATTGAAAATGGGATGGAAAAATTGTTGCAGCAATAAGCTAGTGGATGTGGGAAACCAGGGTACATATCTGTTTCTGTCTGGACACGTCTTTAGTTACAATCCCCCATAAACTTTGAGGGGCAGATTTACATAGGGTCGAATATCGAGGGTTAATTTACCCTCGATATTCGACTGTCGAAGTTAAATATCGAATATTGAAGTCGATATCGAAGTCGAACAATTAAATCCTTCGAATCGAACGATTCGAAGGATTTTAATCCATCGATCTAATGATTTTTCTTTGACTAAAAAAAGCTAAGAAATCCTATGGGGACCTTCCCCATAGGCTAACATTGCACCTCGGTAGGTTTTAGGTGGCGAAGTAGGGGGTCGAAGTATTTTTTAAAGAGACAGTACTTCGACTATCGAATGGTCGAATAGTCGAACGATTTTTAGTTTGAATCATTCGATTCAAAGGGGCAAATTCACTAAGCGCCGAACGCTAGCGTTAATTCGCTAGCGTTTGGCATTTTCGTTACTGCGCAAATTCACTAACGAACGCTGGAGTAGTTTCGCTAGTGTTACTTCGCACCCTTACGCCTGGCGAATTTTCGCTAGCGACGTAACTACGCAAATTCACTAACGCGCGCAGTGTACTGAACACTACCTTTTACGCTAGACTTCCTTCGCCACCTCAGACCAGGCGAAGCGCAATAGAGTAGATAGGGATTGCTTCAAAAAAAGTCAAAATTTTTTCTAAGTCCCAAAAAACGCTGGAGTGTTTTCTACATTATGGGTGATAGGCTGAAAAAGATCGAAAATTTTTTTGGGGCTCCCCTCCTTCCCCCCTACATTTCCTGACTCATGGCAACTTACCTAGACAGTGGGCACATGTGTAGGGCAAAATAAATTTTTTATTTGATGTTTTGAAGGTTTTCTAGCCATTTGTAGTGCTGCTACGTATTCCTCCATTGAAATTTGAATTTGGCGCCGTATGCAAATTAGCCTTCGCAAGCGTAACTTCGCTTCACTTAGCGAATCAACGCTAGCGCAACTTTGCAACCTTACGCTACCAATGTGCGCAACTTCGGATTTTAGTGAATTTGCGGAGCGCTAGCGAAACTACGCCTGGCGGAGTGCGGCGAAGCGCGGCGAAGTTGCGCCTGGCGCAACTACGAATGTTAGTGAATTCTCCCAAAAGTTGTGGTCGAAGTAGCCAAAAAAACCATTCGAAATTTGAAGTTTTTTTTATTCTATTCCTTCACTCGAGCTAAGTAAATGTGCCCCTAGACTGGTAACTGCGTATAAATATTAAAATCACAACTGTCACATTACCTATATTATGAATTGTTGCTACAGCATGTAAAGACAGAGATATTCATGGTTGAAGCCTTTGTTGTTAGTCTGAAATTTTGGTCCCCCCAGCTTATAGCATAGTTAAAGGAAAACTATACCCCCAAACAATGTAGGTCTCTATAAAAAGATATTGCATAAAACAGCTGATATGTAAAACCCTGTTTAATGTAAATAAACATTTTTCCTCATAATATGCTTTTCTAGTAGTATGTGCCATTGGGTAATCATAAATAGAATATTGCCATTTTAAAAAATAAGGGCCGCCCCCGGCATCATACGATTTACTGTACTTATTAGGTCACATGAGCCAATTAACAGACAGAGTTCTGCCTTTTGCTTCCACACTTCTTCCTGTTACAGTTAGAGCTGTAGTATTTCTGGTCAGGTGATCTCTGAGGCATCACAGACACCATCAGGAAATGGTGGTTCAAGGCAAGAGATGTAAAAGGGCAAGATTTACTTAAATATATAGACCAGTTTGATAAGATTCTTTAATATGCCACTTAATATGATGTAAACTATCTGTTGCTTAAGTGTTAATTTTTGGGGTATAGGGTCCTTTAAAGAAAAGCATATATATGTAAATTAGGGATGCATCAAATCCACTTTTTTGGATTTGGCCGAACCCCCAAATCCTTTGTGAAAAATTCGGCCGAATACTGAATCAGAACCCTAATTTGCATATGCAAATCAGCGAGGAAAAGGGAAAAAGAGAGGCGCGAAAAGTCACATGATTTTAAGGATTTGGATTCGGTTTGGCCAGGCACAAGGATTTGGCCGAATCCTGCTGAAAATGGCTGAATCCTGGCCAAATACCAAACCGAATCCTGGATTCAGTGCATCCCTAATGTAAATAGCCTCCATGCTGTAATTCCAGAACTTTCACACTCATTTTTTTCAGCATGCCCCCAACTATTGATTTGGGCTGTTTTTAGGGTATAGCCCCAAGTTTTGTAAATTTTTGTGTTTTAGGGGCCATTCACCAAAGAGAATTAAATTTCGCTATCAACACTACTGAATATAGCAGACATTAAATCTTTTATTTTAAAATCATCATTTGTAATGAAGTGACAACAAGGAATACAGTTGCACATGTCTAACATTGTTTATTAATTAAGGTGCAGATAAACCGGAGAGTTTTCAGTCTAGTCATTTATGACATTTATTTTGCTTGGTTTTGTAACAGCTGGTCAGTGCTACATGTATGTGCGTGTGGATGTCTTCAGCTGCAAGCACTTGGTCTTGCTTCTCGTGACTCTGACTAATGTTTACCTTCCTGTTTTGGTTTCTGAGAAACTATCCCTACCCTTTCTTTACCCATTCCTCTTAAAGCTCACCTCCCTATTACTGGCCCATCATGCTGCCCCCCGCCTCCCCACGACACTCACCTTCAGCGCCAGATGGGGGGTCGACGTCGCTAGTGCAGAGAGCGCAATTGCGCTCTCTGCAGTAGAAGAGCTGAATTTCCGGGTTGAAAACTGGAAATTAAAATTCGGCTCTTAGTTACCAGGAGCGGCATTTTTGCCGCCCCTGGCAACCAGGGGGCACTGCCACCTGAGCCGAGTGCCTCAACTTGCCTCATTGGCGGAGCGCCCCTGCCATCATGTGCCCCTCTTCTCTGTTTGCTCTCTCTCCTCCCCACCTCTCTCTCTATTTCTCTCTCTCCTTCTGATGGAGTAGTAGCAGGGTTTGGTTTTTGGCTCTGGAATTGTTAATACAGATCCAGTTTCCCTAGTTTCACCTGTAAGGCAGGTTAGACTGTCTTACTCTGAGATATATAGGGTTGTGAATAAGGCAACAGTCAGAAAGGTAATTTTTGGAAACACTTAAATGATTAAAATGCATTTGTTATTTTAGTGCCTTTAAAAGATATTTTTCCCATGTTAACTAATAGATCTGTATATAGTGTATATATATATATATATATATATATATATATATATATATATATATATATATATATATATATATATATATATATATATATATATATATATATATTGGTTACTTCAGTGATTACTCAGGTATTCTTAAGGAAAACTATACCCCTCAAACAATGTAAGTCTCTATAAAAAAAAAATATCAAACAGCTCATATGTAAAACCCTGCTTCATGTAAATAAACCATTTTCAAAATAATATATGCCATTGGGCAATCCTAAATAGAAAATTGCCATTTTAAAAAAATAAGGGCAGCCCCCTGGTATCATGATTCATGGTGCACACAAACATACCAAACAAACCATACTTGTTAGGTCACATGAGCCAATTAACAGACAAAGTTCTGTCTTTTACTTCCACAATTCTTCCTGTTACAGTTAGAGTTGCAGTGTTCTGGTCAGGTGATCTCTGAGGCAGTACACAGACCATCACAAAATGGTGTTTCAAGGCAAGAGATCTAAAAGGGAAATATTTACTTTTATTCCAGTTTGTTAAGATTCTTTAATATGCCACCTAATTTGATATAAACTATCTGTTGCTCACGTATTCATTTTGGGGGTATAGTTTTCCTTCAACTGAATAACAACAGTTTGTGTTGCTTCTTACGGAACCCCTGTGTTTAATGTAACTTCTTTATCAGTACCATGGCATTTATCAGTTTCCCTTTGCTGTGTTTTAACTGCTCAAGTGCTGTAGATACCTTTAGAAAGTCAGATCTCTTGGACTATAACTGCAGTTGAATTTGGCCTTCTGAACATAGGTCACCAATGAAGAATGTTGCTGTGCCAACAATTGTATGGGGTGGGTCAATTCTTTTAGTTCCACATGCTTCTTAACCAACCCCTTTTAACAAATTATTTTGTACATAGCAAGGAAAAGTACAATGATGGGTGCACAAAAAACAATTGTGGAGCATAAAGGCAGACAAGCTTATGTCTTTTGTTTTCTGTAATACAGGGGTATCTCACCAATTGCATAGTAATTTGGCTCTTTGAGGTGCCTTCTGCTGGCATGTTCATTTCATGTGCATTATTAATGTATATATTTTGGAATTCAAAGAGAAACATTTAGTATTTATTTGCTAATTTATACTTTGGGTATTTATAATTTTTGAATGATGATTTCAGATATCAATTATCTTCTTAGCTAATGGTTAATACTTGTACATATGTTTGTGGCCTTTTTATACTGATCATTTAAGAGTTTCAAAATAATCTGTGTATAGATTTTCTTTCTGTGTGAATTGGGTAGGACATTTTTTTTAAACTTTACCCCTTAACCAGATTCCTTTAAAGGTCATGCTTTTAACATGGCAAGAAAGAAAAAACAAAACCACGGCAACTCCCATATATCAATGCATAAAAACATATATAATTACACATATATTAATTCATAGGAGTAATCGCTATCTATTTGTAAGCAGGGCCCTCTTTAATGCCTGGATTGATTTTTGGTATAAATTAGTTGGATTTTGTATATACTTTTGTATGTTAAATATATACACCCTTCTATTGTACAGTGCTGTGGAATATGGTGGCACTTTATAAATACACTGTATGCATTACTAATGAATTTTTTCTCTTTAAACATGATTTCAAGCATCTGGAAATAGATATATCTGTAACTGTAGCTAATAATGGAAAATATTTTAACAGGGGAAGAGCATCTTCCTATTGGATTAAATTTCCACAAGTAGCCTGTTTCCGGTAAATGCCAGCTTTATTTTAGTTATACATTTTGTTTATTAGTAAAAATTGGTAGAGCAAAATATTTGCAGCTGTGTATTAGTGTTATGTCTGTCATTGTAACATCATCTTTGCTTCAATACTAAATACTGGAGGCAAAAACTTTAAATCTAGACAAGAAAATAGGGGTGCAGCTGCTGACAAATAAATCCTTATTCTTTGCCTTAGATCTGTATGGTGTAATTTTCTTTGTAGGCAGAACCAACCCCAGAAAGCAATGTCCATAGGTCCTGCTGTAGATATAAAAACCTGAATATGGTACGTAGAGATATTCAATCATATAGATGTTTCTGTGATACTTATCTCTAGTATATGTAGTCTAGCTGGGATCAGAGAAATTCGAATTTCAATGTAGATAAATGTTTAAGTGAGGAATCAGTTTGACCACTTGTGCATCTATGAACAAAAGATTATTTAGTCAGACTATTCTTCAGTTTCCTCAGAAATGATTGGACTGGAAAATGTGTTCTGCTGAGGTTTGGCTTCCACTCGTAGGAGGGCATACCCATCTCTTTTTTTTCTACATCTGTTGAGAATTACATATCTCTGATCAACAAAACATGTGGATAAGCAAATGGTGCAATAACTGACCACATGGTCCATTCACTATGTGGTTGAGAAAACAAAAATCTAATTTGGGTGGCCATTTGTAAGACCTGTCATAAATTCCAGATCTGGTGTGGCCCACATACAGGTATATGGTGCAATTATTTTACACAGACTAATGTGTCTCTTCTTCTGCAGTGAAATGATTGTTTTGCTAAAACTTTGAATTCCTGTTTTATATACATTTATGCAACATTTTGTGCATAGGAACTGTGAAAATAAACTGCACTGTAATTTGAGTAGGGAAGTTTGAAATAGGACAAGTTTGGTGTTGATTGTTATATGCAAAAAATGTCTTAGTCTGGATTATTGGAAGAGTAGGAAGTGTAGAGGGGCTACGGTTCCTCATCTAGTGGTCATACTGTCAAATGAGCAGATCTTTTTCCCCCGATATGCCCACCAAAAGGTGGTTGATATTGGACTAATTTGAAAATTATGCCCTATGGCCGAACGTTTGTATTACAGTGGGCATACCACTAGACGGGATGAGTACTACATCAACTAGCTAATGTGGTCCTCAGATTTGAAGATCAAACCTGCCTGATCAAGATCTGGCCGATATTTGGCCAGATATTGAACTGAGGGCCCCATACACTCACATATAAACTGCCAAATTGGCCTAAAGGACCCAAAGTGGCAGCATACATCTGCCTGTGTATAGCCACCTTAAGAATGGTTTCTCTAGCACAGTGCAGCAGGTTAAACAAGGGATCTTAATTTATGCATTTAAATCTTAGTTATGTAGCACCTTGGGTATGATTATAGACTATTTTATGTGTACTCAATTTAGATTGTAGATATTTAGAAGTTTGTATACTGCTACAGCTACCTACATTGTTAGGGTTAAGATCTCCAATTCAATTAACACCTGTAGGAACAATGTTGTCTATGGAACTCAGAATGTGATATCATAAGAAAATGTGGATGTCTACATTCTTCCACTTCAGTTGCTGAACAATATCTCCCATATGCACAGGTAGACTATAAAGACTATAGGGGTAATTTACCACTGCAAGTGTAGTTGCTTTAGAACAAAGTTCCACGCAGTTGTTTGCACCTAATAATTATTAAAGGTACTTGCATTAAATGCTCTCCTATTGCTGCCATATAGTTGCGCTTGCAACTGCTCCATAATAGATTCAAAGAACGGAGCACCGAGGAAGCCAGTTGTTAAAAATCTTTAAAAAGTCAAGATTTATTCAAAAATTCATTTAAAATCTCCATAATTACAGCAGCAAAACACACAAACTTTGGCTGACCGCTTGATGCGTTTCGTGGCTCCCTACCACTTCATCAGAGGCAGGGAGCCACGAAACGTGTCAAGCGGGCAGTCTAAGTGTGTGTTTTGCTGCTGTAATTATGGAGATTTTAAATAAATTTTTGAATAATTCTTGACTTTTTAAAGATTTTTAACAACTGGCCTCCTCGGTGCTCCTTTCTTTGAATCTATTATGGACAAGACATCACTGCAGGGGATGGCAGTGCACATGCAGCACGCTGAAGCCAGTTAAAGTCCGGTAAGTGCTCCCACTTAAGCAATTTTTTCGGGCTTGCAACTACTGTTGCACCTGTTGACACAGAGGAATCCTGAAGCTACTGCCACCTCCAGCCCTGCGTCAATAGGCTCGATCAACTTGTGTGTAAAGAATCAGTCACAGATGTCACTTGCAAAACAAACACTGGGAATGATGCCAACCAGGCTTCGAAAACTTTCAGCGCAATTGCTTTATTTTGACGCATCTGATGCCATTGCAACAGACGCAACTCACCCTGACAAGCGCAATGGTTTGGAGTTCTGGGGAGAAAGAGTGCATTATGGGGACCAAACATGGTGACTGTTCTCAAAGTCACACTTTGTTCTCTGCATTTGTGGTCATAAGTGACACTTTGATCAAAATGGTATGAATTCCATAGTACTTATCTTTTCAGACTGATACAAAAATACTTATGTTGGTTATTTTATTTTCAAATTGAATTTGTTGCATTACATATATTGCTTGGTCTCAGCACTGGAAGAAAGGACTGGTTACTGAGTCTATTATGCACCATTAATGCTTACATCAAACAAAAGTGTCTTTGTGTCCATTCTCATATGATAAAAAAAGTACATACTTTAAGCATAAAATAGTTTGGTATTTTTTTCTGTCTGTGTAGGCAGAGGTATTGGGGTGTACTAAACATTTCTTCTCTGTACATGTGCATTTTGTGTGTGAGTGGCAGACACGAACATTTCTCCATAGGCAGCCATAGAACTGTACTTCTAATGGTCATAAGCAGATTGCACTTCATTTTATGAACACATTGAATTGGAGATAAATAATATGCAGTGGTGTAGTCTGGAGGAATATAAACAAACTTTGGGCATCTCCCTTGCTCCATTGCATTTAAACTACCCCCCCCCCCCTCAAGAACAATTTTCAGTCTCAACTTCTTTAGACACCCTTATATTTCAACCCTGTCATGAAGGATTTTACATTGGTCCATTTACAGTGAATGTAGTTTGTACTTCTGTTGTAAAAGAGAAAGATTTCTTTGTTCCCACAGGACCCTCTGCCTCTGCACAGAATCTAGTTATGCTGCTGCCAATATAGCAGATCTTATTCACATGTTTAAATGCAAATATGTCAAGAAAAATTGCTCTGCATTTTCTTTGAGGTTAAATAAAAGGAATTTTAGCTAGTGCATAGGTATGCACGTATTCTCTGACTTAGGAAGAGTTAACCCTAACATTTGCAGTGGGTTGTACTTGGCTGCCATTCTTAAGAAACCATGTATCAGACCGCAGTTCTCCAGTCTTTCTTAGTAGATTGAGCTACACACTGTACGATAGTGAACACAAAATCCTTTATAGATTCCCTGTGAGACACAATCCCCCTGCTGAGAGTGGCAGTGTGGATGCTTGAATCCCTTGGGCAAGTAATGCTGTAACGTTGCATCATTAGCAAAGGACGGGGGTGTCCAAGGAGACAGGTCTCTGGGTAGCACTGCTTATTAACCCCGCATATCCTCTGTCAGCACAGCTCTGCCTTCCACCTGTGTGAGCCCTTCTCTGGCAAGGGGAAGCTGTGCCACATAATAAAGGTACGAACGTGCTCTAAAGCCTACATAGCTAGTTAATTTACAACAAAAAATGTATCAGTAATATGTATGTTTCATAAGGTCACATTTTCGAGTATGGGGCAAATTTACTAAAGGGCGAAATGACTAACGCCGGTGAAAATGATGTCAATGCAGGACTTTGCTGATTTACTAACGGGTACATATGGCACATAAACTATACACTGGGCACATGTGTAGGGCATTATAACAACTCTATTTTATTTTATTAACGTTCCCCGGGCTTGTGTAGTGTAATGTATTTGCTGCAACATATACGTCCATTGAAATTTAACTAACCGTCGTATGCAAATTAGCCAACGCTAGCACAACTCCGATTTGCTTGCCGAATTAACGCTACCGAAATTCCGCCATCATTCGGCGCCCTGTACGCAATGTTGCATTTTAGTGAATTATCGTTGTCCTGGCGAATTTTCGTGTGGCGATGTGAGCGAAGCCGTTCGCTGGCAAATTTCCGGAGGTTAGTGAATTTGCCCCCAAATGTTGGATTCCTTTAATTCTAATAATAAGTCTATTACTCAAGGGTTAACACATGCAACGTCATGAAGAATTAGTGTCCTTTTACCAAGGCCCGCTTATAGTTTTTATAGTACAGGTATGGGATCCATTATCCGGAAACCCTTTATCCAGAAAGCTCCGAATTATGGTCGAATTAAGGTCGTCTCCCCTAGGGGCAGATTCACTAAAGGGCGAAGTGACTAACGCTGGCGAAAATTCGCCAGCATGACGTCATTTCGGCACTTTGCCAATTTACTAACGGTAGCTGGCGTAAATTCGCTGGTGTAATTTCGCCAAGGAGATAGATTCTGGCGCAACTTCGTACTCTAACGCCAGGCGAATTTACGGTTTGGCGAAAGAGCGTTACTACGCAAATTCACTACGTTTTTGATTTTACTGACCCTTACCTCTATCACCAGACTTGCGTTCTCCACCTCAGACCAGGCGAAGTGCAATAGAGTAGATAGGAGTTCCTCAAAAAAAAGTTTAAAATTTTTCTAAGTCCCAAAAAACGCTGGCTTTTTTTCCTACCGTATTTAAAGGGTGATAGACGAAAAAGATCGTAATTTTTTTTCCGGGTATCCTCCTTCCTCCCTACATTTGCTAACATATGGCACCTAAACTATACTGTGGGCAAATGTGTAGGGCATTATAACAACTTTTATATAATTTTATTAAGGTTCCCTGGCCTTGTGTAGTGTAATGTATTTGCTGCAGCATATACGGCCATTGTACTTTAACTGCACGCCGTATGCTAATTAGCCAACGCTAACGTAACTTCGAACTGCCGAGCGTAATTTCACTGGCGTAATTTCGCCAGCGTTCGGTATCCTGTGCGCAACTTCGGATCTTCGTGAATTAGCGTTGTCCAGGTGAATTTACGCCTGGCGAAGTGTTGCGATGTGTGCGAAGCCATCGCTGGCGAATTTTCGCCTGTTAGTGAATTCGCCCCATAGACTCTATTATAATGAAATAATCCAAAATGTTAAATAATCCTTATTGGAAGCAAAACCAGCTTTTTGGGTTTATTTAATGCTTACATGATTTTCTAGTAGACTTAAGCTATGAAGATCCATATTATGGAAAGATCCGTTATCCGGAAAGGTCCCAAGCATTCTGGATAACAGGTCCCATACCTGTACATACAGCATCCTTTCCATGTACCCCTTTTTTATGTTTGTGTATGCATTTCTGCAGAGTTGGTATCCTTATATAGAATATTCAGCCAATATTTAAGATAAAGAGAGTGAGGGGAAAGCGTAAGCATGAGAAAGGAGAAAGCGAAGGAGGTGAGAACAAGAGAGGTCAGCAAGACTCAATAAGTGGATTTGCTGTAATTGGTCCCTTAGT
Organism: Xenopus laevis; assembly: GCF_017654675.1. Taxonomy (NCBI): domain Eukaryota; kingdom Metazoa; phylum Chordata; class Amphibia; order Anura; family Pipidae; genus Xenopus; species Xenopus laevis. The sequence goes on along the minus strand of NC_054373.1, from coordinate 59,868,714 downwards.
GTGAATGCTGTAATACACATGCAGAGTTACACACTGTATATACAAAGACACGTGAGCACATCCAGCCAGCTCAGTCTCTTTGCATTCTGGTTCTTTCCCCACATGTGCTCAACCCTCTACTCTCCCTCACTGTTTCCCTCACTCTTCTTAGTTTTATCTCTCTTATACACTAAACTACCACCATCCATTTTTACCAATTCCCATCTTAATTGCTGTAACACTCAAACCAGTGGACAGCAGCTGGGGGTTCATGGGATGAAGCATTCCTTGCCTTATCTTTTGTGTATCTGTGTAAAATGAATAACCTCACCTAATGTTTATGGCGTGAGGGCTATAAAAAGATCTCATGCTGTAAAGTACATTAATTTCTAGTTACAGTATACGCTCTCCACTTAGCATCATTCCTCTCATTTTTGCTTTTACAATATATTCTCTTCCTCATTCTTCTCTCTCCCTGTCTCCTGCAAGTCCCTGTCTGACCCTTTACTTCCTCCAGAGTTGTAAAAGAACTGCAGAGATTTTGCTTTCCCTCTCTCAGCCCCTCCCTTGTTTTGCCCCCCCCCCCCCGCACTAGGAAGTCAGGTCCTATCCTCAAATGAACCCTATAAAACCTCACTTCTATCCACTTTCATTCTCACTGGCTGCCTGCTGGAGACATTATGTAAATGTTTAGTATCTGTATGGAGACCGATCAGGAGTTAGCTGTTTGGTCACTGACCAAGCTAAAGGGTCTGTTTATGTCAACACATGGGTTAAATTCTAAGCAATAATTATAAAGAGATATAGGTGCAGTTTCTGGTAGCTGTTACATATGCAGCCGTACATAAACGTGTTATAAACCTAAAAATAAAAGTTGCCTAATGAAGAGATATTAATTTCTAGGCATCTTCCAAATACATATTATTTTCAAATGTTCATTGATTTTACAGATGTAAATTGCTTGTAATTGCTTTTTAAGGTATCTGTCTGGCCTTTTCTAAACTGCCACTTTGCACTCACTGCTGGTACTGACTATAGAAACAATGCAGCAGAAGGTAGCTCTCCTGCCACAGGAGCTGTTAATCAGCTGACTTCTGCTGTATTATTCAATAGTTATAACCAGCAGTGCAACAAAGGTAGCCAGGGACAGGCAGATACTTTTTTCAGTAGAAGTTATATTTACAAATAAATGCAAAATCATCAATTAATGTCTAATTTTGCTTAAAGGGATACTGCCACGTGAAAAACATGTTTTTTTCAAAACACATCAGTTAATAGTGCAGCTCCAGTAGACTTCTGCACTGAAATACGTTTCTCAAAAGAGCAAACAGATTTTTTTATATATAATTTTGAAATCTGACATGGGGCTAGACATATTGTCAGTTTCCCATCTGCCCCAGTCATGTGACTTGTGCTTTGATAAACTTCAGTCACTCTTTACTGCTGTACTGCGAGTTTAAGTGATATCACCCCCTCCCTTCCCCCCCAGCAGTCCATCAGCAGAACAATGGAAAGGTAACCAGAAAGCAGCTCCCCAACACAAGATAACAGCTCCCTGGTAGATCTAAGAACAACAATCAATAATAAAAATCCAGGTCCCACTGCGACACATTCAGTTACATTGAGTAGGAGAAACTCAATAAAACTCAAAAAGCAGTTCCATCCTAAAGTACTGGCTCTTTCTGAAAGCTCATGACCAGGCAAAATGACCTGAGATTGCTGCCTACACACCAATACTATAGATGAAAAAAAATCCACTTGTTTTTCAGTAATGACATTTAATATGGTAGACTTATTTGCAGTCTAAACAGTGTAATTTAGAAATAAAAACGACACCCTAAAAATTGTGACAGAATCCCTTTAAATTGGATTTTTTTTTATTGAGAATTTTTTTTTTACAACTCCTTTAAGGTCAGTGGCACATATGATGTAGAAACAACAGGGGAGAAAATGAAAAGCTAGTAAACGCATAATTTACAGTTTTGACGAGCCAATGCCATACTGCTGATGAGCCAATGCCATACCTGTCAGTGTGCACCAAACATGGGGCGTACAGGAGCAGATTGGGCCGCCATGTGTGCTTATACATCAATGAAAAATGTGTCTTTACAGAATTAGATTCCGATGCTAATAACTTACCTGGAGAAATAATGTAAAAAGGAGTAAACTGCACAAATGGAAGTTATAGGGGAACAAACGGGTAAACAGAGAGGATAAACAGGGGCCAAATGTAGTTAGGAAAACACTTGGGGTGTGGGAGGGGTGAAAGGGGTGTCCCTGCAACCCACAGTATCCCCTCCCTCCTATCTGCTCTTTATTGATCCCCTCTCTCTTTCCAGTGGCTTCAGAAACTCGAGGTCACATGAGGAGAGCAGACGCTCCCAGTGCATATTTGTCTTTACTGCTGACTTTATTTTTATGGCCAAACCATAAAAGGCTTGAGAGACTTAGGATAAGGGGATCATATCAATGAAAAGTTGCTCATTCTGCATGATGTTGCACAGCTAATAAATGTTTTGTGCTTGTGCTCTTCAGGTTCTGAAAATAAGCAGGTGGTGTAGTAAAATGACAAAGAGTATCTGTCCGATAATAAACATAATATTTTGTATAATATCCAAGCCGCATCTGTCTCTTGTGTCTGTGTCACCCTGTTTTTTTGTAGAACAGGCTCCAGAAGTCTGGCCCACAGCTATTTTGTGCGATTCTCTTGATTAGCTGTCACAAGCAATTAACAGTGTTTTAGGGCCACATCCCACTTTTGCTCCTGTGTCTCGATGTACAATCTATGGTTAAAGTTTCAAATTACAAGCCTGTTTTGACAAGTGTGTAATTTTGGCAGCACAAACTGGCGACAATGAATGAGATACTCACTACTGTTGTATAGTGTATTGTTTTAAACAGCATTTTGTAGATACTCAGTTCTTTTGCATCATTGCTTAGTTTTGTATTGTAGTGGATTAACTGAAATATGTTCACAGACTATACTTACATAACATAAATAACATACTTACATAAATAGTGTGTCTAGTTATGGTGGTTAATAAGCCCCAGAAGTAAATATTATATATACGTATTGGATGACAAGTGGTGGTTTAACAGTATATATAGTGAATATTGCAAGGCTGTTGTATGGCAATCAAATACTATTGTCATTGGTTGTAATTTCTTATATTTTCATCTACAAAATACTATAGTAGCCTTGATATATTGAGAGGCAGTCAAAATGATTTTTAGTGTTTCTGTAGCCTTTCCATTAATCCAATTTTATAGTGTTTTAGAATTAGCATGTATGAAAAACTATAAAGACTATGCAGCACTGAAGTGCCCATCTATTGACATAGGTGCTAACCTGCACAAGTGCAGTTGCCACAGTAACCAACCAGCAATTAATTTTTAACAGTGGTAGCTGAAAAATGAAAGCAAAGATCTGACTAGTTTCTACTGGCAATTACACTTGTGCAGTTTAATACCTATGTGTGCAAATGGGAATGGGAATTCTTTGCTCATATGAGTTAAGCAGTGAAACAGACACTACTAGATAGTGATTGTCACTGCTGCTATAACATTGCAGATGATTATCATTTGCAGAAAGAGTACAAATCCCATAATGTTCTGTAATGAGTTTTTCGGTTCTTCAGGAAAGCAGAAGTTACAAGATGATGACACTGGCACAATAACAATGATGCATCTAATTGTATTGCTGAATTTCATCAATGTTTGATTTAGAGATGTATGGACTGTTCCAAAACCCACTGGTCGGGCGAGTTTAGGCCAACATTCACGCATTACTGCTGGGTTCGGATTGACCTCTTCCTTCCGCTTTCCCCGCCCACTTCCTTACTGTGTCAGCTTCCGCCTCCAGTCAGCACTTTTTGTAGACTTAGACCAACGCTCTCTACCCTCTTCCGTGACGTTTCCCCTTCTGTGAGTCAGACGTTCGAGTCAGTGGCGTAAGATGATGCTACTAGGCCCCACAGCAAATAAACTTTAGGTCCCCCAATATATCCAGAAGTCGTCCATTTTTACCAATATATGTTGAAATTGCTTAATTAGGGCCTCATGGGGTCCTCTGTACCTCCTGGGCCTCCCTACAGCCGCATAGTCTGCTTCCTCTGTAGTTACGCCCCTGGTAAGAGTTGGATGTGGGTCTATAAATAAGGGGGAGTGCCGGGTTAGGCAGGTGCAGGTTATGACTGAACAGGTTAGAGTCCCTAAAATATGTATAATTCTTTTGCAAACATCCTCAAACCATTTGCACACTGCTGCTTTTCTATGTGCCTAGGGCACAACCATGTACCTCTTCTTTTGCCTACCCCTGGTCCGGAGCCTTGTTCCCCCAGCGAGACTTGTCTCTGGCGCTCCTGTGTTTGCGCTTCTCCCCTCTGCACATCGTCACATCCGTTAGGACAAGGGTTTTCAAACTTTTTGCAATTAGGGTCAGATTTGGTGAGGTGAAAATGTGTGGGGGCCGATCATTCAGCCTGACATCCCTTCTGAGGTAGCTAGCTTGTGATTAGGATCATTCACTCCTGGAGATGGATGTGTACACAGCGTTTAGGAAGTGGAGTCTGTTTGGACTTACTCTCTGCTCCTTTTTTAAACAAGGAATTGCCTGGCCATAATATTTGGGCACATGATTAGTAAAATGATCATCTATACTGTTGCCTGTGTGCTGAAGGTGTTAGCAATAGACACGTACTGGCACGTAGTGATGCACCGCTCTTGCATACGTCTTTAGTTTACTGTACTGGCACATCAGTACGTCTATTGCATCTTCAGCGCTAAAGTAGTATGCGAGAGCGACCCGTCACTCCGTGCCAGTACGTGTTTATTGCTAACATCTTCAGCACACAGGCAGCAGTATAGACGATCATTTCACTAATGTGCCCCGATATTACTGCAACCACTACGCAATCCCCGATTGCACTGTGCTGGCTGGCCAAATCATTATTATTAATTTCATAACGGAGGCTGAGGGCTGGTGTAAATTTGAAAACGGGCTGCAATTGGCCCACGGGCCGGACTATGGACATGCCTGCGTTAGGATGTGGATAGCATACGTCCCAACTGTCCCTTTTCAGCAGGACAGTCCTACTTTTAACAGCTCAACCCAAAGAAATATCCAGAGTCTTTGATCTGCTGCACTGAACTGGCCGGTGGTGCAGAACTACATTATCCACCTGGGGAGTTTTAATCAGCTCAGCGAACTCCATCCCGGCAGTGAGAAGCGGCTCTCACGAGACCTCACAGACCAGATAACCTCAGGCTTATTCCTGTCACTCAGTCAGCCCAGTCGCACAGAAACCCTGCAGGTCCTGCTTCCTCCGGCGCTGCCACCGAGCCGGAAGTTTACAGCGCCAAAGAGGAAGAGGCGCAATTCCTTTGCTCAGTGTCACAGATCATGTCACGCTCTGTTAAGGATACTAATGTCTCCGCACACCCCGCCCTCAAGGCCTCACCCCAGCAATCTTCAGACTCATAAGTATAAATACCATTTATATTAGAACACGTTGGAATCAGTATTATTTATTCCTTTAAGCTAGCTGGGTCTGAAACAATATTGTTGCAGAAATAATTTTCCCTCCAAATCTGCTACAACACTTTTTTAAGGAAACAAGCCTTCAGTCCCCTGCATAGGCTTTGCCCAGAACCACATGGAGCTGAGTTTTTAAGTTAGAACCAGCCCTGAACTGGCAGTCTGTGGCTTCAGGCAAAGCATTCATAACCTGCCAAATTTTATAAAATGTACATGGTAATTAGGGGGTGTGGTCACAAAAATGGGTGTGGTCAAAAATTGCTGCCCTATGTGCACCAAATCTTTTTGTCCCTCTTTCTGTTTCCAAAATATTGGGAGGTATGGAGTAGGGATAGAACTAGCGAAGTGGCTGGGTTGCCTAGATCGCCTAACCGGCTTGGGTCAGGCCTGGTCTATGGCATTTTACAGCAGCCACGCTGGAATATGCCAGAATCTACAGAATGCCAGTTTAGAGCCTGCATATGTGAATGCACATTTTAAAAGGAAATCAATTACAGTGGAACACATGACAAAGTTAAGCATTGGTGTTACCAAGGAACTAAGGAAGAATGATACCTAGAAATGCATTCTTTGTGAATTAATTGAATATAATTAATATAGTATGAATATAATTGATTACTAATATTAACTGATTGGCTATAATTATATTTAATAATGCATCAATAAACTGCTAACAAATAGTATTTTATATAAACTATTCATTAGTGACATCATTAGCAGCGGTGTCAAGAAAATCTACCAGATTACGCACTTTAGTGAACATGCAGATTGTGTTCATTTTGAAGCACAAAATTTGCAGTAATAACAGATAGTTTTATATACAGTAATGTATAAAGTGCCCCCTATTGTTAATTGTAAGGATATCTATACAATATGAAGGTTATTGAATTCCAAGGTGACTTAAATTTACATTTTACAATAGGGGATGCATTATTCACTATATATTTTATAGTAAATTATACATTGCTCTTATATGAATCATCAACAGCCAATTTATGCAATTTTAGGAGCTAGAAAAGGCTGCATATTATATATAATATAGGTGTGGGATCCGTTATCCGGAAACCCATTATCCAGAATGCGCCAAATGACAGGAAGGCCATCTCCCATATACTCCATTTTATTAAAATACTTTTTTTAAATTATTTCATTTTTTTCTGTATTAATAAAACAGTACCTTGTACTTGATCCCAACTAAGATATAATAAATCCTTATTGGAGGCCAAATAACCCTATTAGGTTTAATTTACACAGGGAATGCACCATAAGGATGTAAAAAAAAAATATTTTTTTCTTAAAGAGAAGCTGATTTCAGTCTTGTTGTTCATTAAACCATGTTTAGCATTGACATTAAAAATAGTGGTGTAGTGTATGTGTATACAGTATAAATACATGCTCAGCCTTTTCATATAATTTAGCATGTTCATTAATAGTGCAGAGCTGCATACTCATGGTCTTTCTGCAAATGGCCATTATTATACAGAGCTGCATAGCCTATAAACTTGCAGAAGCATTATTTGGTGTTACTCCATACCAGTATGTGTTGTGGCCTTACTCGCTCTGTCCCTACAAACACCCTTCAAGTTTCCATGGGAACCCTCCTGTCGCCGGGTGTCATAGCAACCGTCTGGGACACCTGTAACCACAGCGATGTGAGCACTCCCCCCACACACACTCTTACAGAGGGAATTCCCTGCTTCCACTTATTTTAAAGAAGCAGCGCTCTAATTTACTATGGAATTGCCAGTGGCTTGCATGATGCCATCTGCAGAGATTATTTCAATTCCTAATGAAAGGGCAAATGCTTTTTTCTTATATCTTTTTATGTAATTCATATTTAATGTTTTAATTACAGTGTACTAATGGTTTATGGTTTAACTGGTGCTCTCCTTTAAGTGATTTGTTCAGTTCAACATTTCACATATTGTCTGTCTCATTTATTTCTCCCCTCTGTTTTATAATATATTTGTCTGATCTCCAGCTGGCCCCTCTTTTTCTCTTTGCCAGTGCATAGTTAGCTTCTCTCTCATGACACACTAGCTAGTTAATTCTCTAGCAATCTCACACTCTGCTTATAGATATGTATAGTAATTAAAACTGTGGCAATGCAACTAAAGCTGGAGGGCTGGAGGTTGAATGTCCTTGAAGAATATAGGGGCACTATCTAACAAATATAAAACTGTTTAAAATATCCCTTGCACTTTTTTCTACTTTATTCCTTTTCCTCATACTGGTTCTGATTGTTAGTGGTAACTACCAAAATGCTAAACAAGACTGTAAGGGGGGTCTAATTTGCCAGTCCACACAGGACAATAAAAGTTCCAGAATTTTACCCCAGTTCCCAGGGCACTCTCAAATCATCATTAACCTAAAGGAATCCAATGTAACAAAAAAAATATTTATTAAATTAGCATATATATAACAGATAGTACATACCCCAACAATGGCCTACCTTGCGCGTTTCGTACCCATCCGGTACTTAGTCATAGGTGTTTTTGATAGTATCACATTAGTCGCAAAATTTAAAACCAGGATGATCCCACCCTTGTTAGTCTAAAATCAGTGGGATTGACCTCACCTCCTTATATTGTTTAAATTATGCCTTTGCGGGGTGCTATTTTAGTACTTTTCCCAATAGTTTGTATATATATACATAATGCTAGCTCATCTATAACATTCATGATAACATACAACAATGTTTACCAAACAAAGCAGTATTAACTACCAAAATGCTGCCCTGCTGAGGATGTCATAGGTAATTTCACAGGAAGGCAACACATCAGCACCATCTATATGTAATCACAAGAGTTATATTGTGTTAGCTAATATCTCCAGCTAATGTAAGGAATATAATAGCAAAGTGTACTAAGTACTGACTATACTAATATGCAGAAAATTAATACACTGGGCACACACCAAGATATACATCTAACTAGTAAAGGAAAATAAAAGAAATAAAACAATGAATATTATTTTGGTATACTGAGGTACTTTTCATTATTTAGTCCAGTCGTTTATTTCTAAAAAGCTCATTTTTTTTCTTGGCTGAATTTCAGTACCAAATATTTCCTATATATGCTTATTTATTCATGAGCAGCATTGTACAACATAGCATATTCACATACTCACGCTGTATTGCTATTGAACACCTGCATGTCCAATGTCTCTTTCTGAAACCAAGGATATTAATATCAGTTTGGTCCTTCCATTGCTGCTGTAACAGACTCTATTCTTTTGGGAAGCTTTGTTAGAGGTCTTCTTTTCTTTTTCAACATTTTTATTGGGTTTTCCAAAACATACAGAATTACTTTTACACAGCGTAAATTGAGTATGATTAAACTATTTGAATGCATTTAACGTGCTGTTTCCACCACAAAGGAATAATACAATTGTGAAAACATGAGGATTATACTTGCCTCAAATAAGAGTACATATGACGGATATAATAATGTTTAGTTGCCAGATCTACTGTATAAACTAACAAAAGCAACACATAACCAAAACAAACCTAAACCTCGCACGGTGGAGTTACAAAAACACAAAATTTTTTGACACTGAGTTAATTATGTTGCCCAGACATTAGGATAGTTAAATCCGTAATAGCTCTTGAATATTAGATTTATGTTTAGAGTCTATTTGATCAAAATATAGAGACCAATTATTAGAAAACTTAGTTTTAATGTGTGGTTCTTCAAATTTAATTTTTATGGCCTCTTGCCAGCATTATTGGTTTAGATATACTAAAATTTCTTTTAAGGATGGGGTAGACTCTGAAATCCAGAACAGAAATAGGGCCTTCTTTGTAGCTGCCATAAACCGTAAGTTTGAGATCAAAACAGGATCAGATTTACAATGTTTGCTCAAAGCAAAAGAAGGGGTGCCAATATTCAAAAGGGCATAAACTGGATATATAGTTAGATTTATTTTCAACTTAGCATTAATAAAATCTCTTACTTTTTGCCAAACTAGAGTAATGTGAGGGCAGTTCCAAAGATAATGAAAAAGGTTTACATTTTCCTGTGTTAGAGGTCTTGGTGGAATTTGTTTCTATTCATCAATGGGGATTTCAGGAGAACTCCCAGCACTGTGACTGTGTGTTTTTCACTCACTACTGAAAAAGTTACATTTGAATATAGTGCCAACCGTATCATAATATGCCATTGTATGACAGTTACTGGAAGATCTCCACTACTTCTTAGAATAGGTTTGCCAACAATCTCAAACTCAAAATGATACAAGAATATGCCCAGTAAGAATAATTTCACCCATAAATCTTGCAAGATCATGCTGTTTTTCCTTCTTACATTCATGCCATGATCATCTTAACTTCTGTTGATCGGAAACAACGCCAAGGTGAGCTATCATTGTCACTATAGGTCATTCTAACTTACCCACAAGTCATCCTTTTCTGAGGTTCCTTACCATAGTAGCCATAATACCAAGCAACTAAAATTTGTGCATTCAAATAATTGCATGGTTGGTTGGGTAAATTGGACCATTGCAACTAGATTGCTGAAATTCAAAAGTGGAGAGCTGCTACATAAAAAGCTAAACCACTGACTCAAAAACCACAAATAATAGAGTATCACTCTCTGCGTCGTACTAAAAAGTTAACTCAAATGTGAACAGCCCTTCTAAATAACTGAAAAACTTTACTTGTGAAGTCTGCATTGAAAATACCTGGGTCTTTAGCACAAATTCTATGGTTTTATGGCAGCTGTATATTTTTACTGGGGGAAAATCTATATCTGGAGATTCATATTTTTCTAAATTTTCTCTAACCCACCAATGTAATATCAATTTTCAATAGATCTGTACTTGATCATTGTTTCCTATGTATAAAAACTATGCTATTCAAGAAGGCCTGTCAGATTGGAAACAATTAAATATGGCATCTACAAATATCTAGCCTAAGTAACATAGTAATTTAAAATGAAAAAAAAAAACTACAAGCTGATTGAGTTCAAATTCTTGGTTTAAAGTAAACCTGGATAACTGCTAGTTGCTCAAGAGGAAGTCAACAAAAATCTGCCTCAGAGGGAGGCAACTCTACCTTCAAGTATTGTTATACAGGGCAGTCTTGGACTTATGGAGACACTTTTTCCAATTTTTTTGGTGTGACATAGTGATATATTATAATTATTATTGTTATCAATTCTTATCATTACAGTACTACCTAAAGTAGCATGTATGATTTACAGCTTCCTCTTTCTTGTTGTAGTCATCTTTGAGATGTTAGTGGGTACTGGGCATCAATAGACCTGCAGTAAAGAAAAACATTTCTAGCATATACTTTCATTGATCTAATTGTTCAGTGACAGGTTGGGGTGGAATAGTACAGCTGTTTATCTCCCGAAACTTGCACTCTAGAAAGACCTCAGGGGACTGCCCAAGATGGGGCGTGCTTGGAACGCCTACTGTACTGCAAGCTGCAGCTTGTCCTCTTAGGGCAAGTTTACACCCTTCCCCACACCGCTTTCCACTGGGACATTGGCACAGAGAGCTGGTTATCTTTAGAGTAGGCGGCACTGAATTATCCTGCAGCATGTGGCATTCACAGAATACAGAGTTCTCATCTTAATGGGCAATTTATGTATGAACAGGAGTGACAGGAATATATATATATATATATATATATATATATATATATATATATATAGCTCTTTTGTGCCTATATCAGTGCCAAGTTCCACTTTCTGTTCAATAAAGTATTTTTTTTCAATGATAAAATAAAAGTATAAAGTTGGAACAGAATTCTCTACCTACAGTATTGCTGACTACAACTGAATCAGTGGCGTAACTAGATGTTGCTGGGCCCCATAGCAAATTAATTTTAGGGCCCCCAACATATCCAGTGTTTGTCCTGTTTTACCAATATATGTTCAAATTGCTCATCAATGAGAGCCTCATGGGGCCCCCTGTACCTCCTGGGCCCCCCTGCAGCCGCAGGGTCTGCTTCCTCTGTAGTTACGCCCCTGAACTGAATGATCTAGGATCAGCATTACCGTGCTTTGCATTTTGTAGATAGAATTCTTTCCTTAACTTGGTGGGAAAAAAGTTTTATTGGTTCATATTCACTAGTGTAAAAATCGAAACATAAAATAGCTGTAATACACAATCAAGAGAAAGATGGTAGGTGATAATGTTAGTGAGCTGACATATTCTGTATCGGTTTCACCTCATTTGACTGAGAACCTGGAGCAGGCTTGCAGGTGTTTGGCCCAAAGGATAGAAAGTCTTCTCATGTTTAGTAAAAAAAATGGAGAAAGTAGGCCCTGGTTAAATTGTTAAAAATTACTTAAGAACCATTGACTTGCAGGGATGTTTTAATAGGAAATTTTTTTTTACCTTTGATAAATCTCCCCAAGTGTTAAAATGTGTAGACATATTAATATTTACTAAGTTGCAGCTTGAAGGTGGTGTGCACAGCCATGACATGCTCTACAGGAAAAAGATATGCCAATGTTCTCTGAAGAAAGGGAGAAGGACGTTGTTTCTACTAACTAGACATGAAGCTGTAACCATTAAGTGAATACTTCATTTTTTTACACAAGTTTGCATCTGTAGAGTGACATTTGAATGCCATTAGACTCCTGGTTTTAACTAAGAACTAAAACCATTGTATTCCACACAGTTTATCTATTATCTGAGATGAAACTTGTGGCCTAAAACCCAGTTGATGGACGACCCCCAGTAGTAGTTTATTTAGCTTTAGGGAAAACACCAATTTTACCAGTGTAGGGCAATTGTTCAGTTTATTAAAATACTTTTTACAATTATATTCTGTTACTTTTTTCTGTCCTAAAGATTGATATGCTCAAGAGATGTTTTGTGATTTATACATGAATACGAAAAATATAAGGAAAAGCACTTTCAACTACCACTTCATGTTTTTTTTTTTTCTGTCTCTTCACCATAATTATTTCTTTTAGTTTGTGGGGGATGAAAACTGTCAGTGACCTGTACAGGCAAAACTTGCAATATTGCAAAGAATTAAAAATAGAGTATGTGTAGAGCACTAATAGGGTTATGTAATAAAAAGTCACCTGTTTAAAAGCATCTGATTGGTTGCTGTGGGTTATTGAGCCTGGTCAAAGTTAGTGCTTAGTTTTATTAACTATTGATGTAAGAAAATCTTGGTCTGTCTATGTAGCATCTAGGCTAGAAACAATAAACTACACTGCTGGAAATTGTTTTTCAATGACTAAAGTCAGAATAGGCAGCAGGCATAGTTACTGGTGGTATAGTAGGGTGTATAGGAGATCGAATGAGTGTCCAGATCTTCCATTTTACAAAAGTGCACCAAACTTCATTTAGGCATCCAAGTGGTGCACACAGATAGTTAATAGAAGTTAAAAAAAAAGACAAGTGTCTATTAAATTCAACTCTTACATTTGGCCCCATCATAACTTATACTTACATGGTCACATTCACAGTTTGTTTTAATATAATGGGGTAAAATAAAGTTGCTTAAAGAGATACTGACTCCAGAAATCAAACTCTTTTTTACATCTATCATAATATTGTCTTTAAAAGCTACTTATAAGTTTGCCATAAAGTATTTGCACAATGCTTTTGCATTACCTGTCTGATGCCCCATGTTCCTGTATGAGGGGGCTGCCATATTTGTGCAGCAGTCACTACCAGTCAGTTAGAATTAGAAACTTTAACTGACAGGCTAAGATGGTACAGTCAGTTTGGCAAAACAGTCAGGTTTAGGAACTTCAACTAATAATTACTTACAAAAACAAACCTCTCAGCAAAAAACGATCAACATGAACTATAGCTAACTTTTAATATACTTTTTTTTTAATTTAAATTTTTTTATTTTCTATAAAACTTTTACAAACATATCATTAGTACACGTATGATCATGTAAGTTGTGATTCTAGTACATTATCACAGATTGGCATGTTAAATTTGTAGGCATTTCTGGAAATATAACTCTATGCAACAAATAAACCTTAATAATTATTAAGTAAGCATGTTGTTATCTTTATTATCATTGCCTACTTTTATGTAATCTGTGGCAGTGCCGTAACTAGAGGGGGGCGGGCCATGGTGCGTGACGTGCAGCCAGGCCCCGCCCCCTCAATACACGGCGGATTCCAGTGGCGAGCGGGCTGCGGGGGGCCCTGAGGGGGTGCGGGCTCTGGTCTGCTCGCACCCCCTGCTCCCCCGGTAGTTCCGCCACTGATCTGTGGCATGTGATCAGTGTTGCCTAATCCATCAATGGTGCTTTTCTATAATTCCCAGAGGGGAGAAGAGAAGAAATGGGAAAGAGGTAAATGGGGGGAGGGTCAGAGGGTGAATGCAGAGGAGCCAGGTCCATGAGTCAGTTCGTTTCTGCCTGTGTTGTCTCAAATTCCGCCCAGGGGAGCCATAAATACTTTCATATTTTAAAAAGTATTTTTTTAGTGTCAGTATCACTTCAAAATATTCAAAGACAATTAAAGTTGCTTCTGGTGAAATTTCTGTTCCACATGTCTAATGTCTAAGAGGTGATCTAATGTTTATTATGTGAAAACTGGAACTGAACCATGAGATACATTTTTCTCACTGAATTGAATCTGGCCAAATATCTAGCAATGGACTGGCAACAGTAGAGCTTGCTGCATTAAAAGTCTGGAAAGCCAGTTTATGTGGGTGAAGGTCCCATATGTTTTTTAAATACCACGCATCTAGAAATGGAACAATTTAGTAATCAGAACCATTGCTGTGGGGATTTCTGGAGCATTTTAAAATGTAGAAAATCCCTACTTTAGGAATCATATCATGTTCTAGCAAGACCCTTGTTGTGGATTTCTGGAGTGATCTCATGGTTTATCACATGAAAACGCAATTGAAGTCTATGGGGAAAAAACTGGAACAAAATTAGGAGAAAAGTTTTTCCTCCTCAAATTGAATCTTGTCCATGAGTTTTCAAATGATAAACCATGAGATAGCCTTTTCTCACTGTTGAGTCTGGCTCTGTAACTGGTAAAACGATCCCTTCAGCCCTCTACATAGCCATTTTGTAAGTGCTGTAGTGCTAACCACATCCTTTAAAAAAGGCCATATGTATAGCTACCAGTCTACTGGGAGGCTATTTGGTACCCAATGACTGTCATTCGTTCTTGATAAAAACTAAGGATTGGGTCAAGTGATGAAGACAGATGACAGAACAAATTTCTCTATATTCAGCATTTTAACCAAATTAAAACAAATCAATCATTATGTGAAATATGCACCTCTAATGTTACAATAAATGGCTCATCATCACAGCAATGTAACAATGACTATATTAGAGGTAACTTTGCAATGACAGTACACTTGATTATATATATATATATATATATATATATATATATATATATATATATATATATATATATATATATATATATATATATATATATAAAGGTCTTAGGAGCAGACCAAAACGTTGGCCGAATTTTTAATCTAAATTAATAAACATGGAATTTTAATTTTTTGTACACAAATCCTGGTGTGCATCTTTTTCTTTTTCGTTATATATATATATATATATATATATATATATATATATATATATATATATATATATATATATATACAGGTATATATATATATATATATATATATATATATATATAGCTGAAGTAGGAACGCACAACCAAAAGGGTAATCCAAATGCTGGGTGCCAGGCCGTAAAACTTTTACAAACATCTCCATTGTGGACAGCACTCCATAGTCAAATAAACTGAATAAAGCATTAGATCATTGAAAGGTTTATTGGTGGACCAACGTTTCAATTCCACACAGGAATCTGTGTGAGGGTGAGACCCTGACGAAGATTCCTGTGCGGAATTGAAACGTTGGTCCACCAATAAACCTTTCAATGATCTAATGCTTTATTCAGTTTATTTGACTATGGAGTGCTGTCCACAATGGAGATGTTTATATATATATATAGATATAGATATATATATATATATTATCAAGTGTAACAATGACTATATTGGAGGTAACTTTGTAATGACAGTACACTTGATAATATAAATATATATATATATATATATATATATATATATATATATATATATATATATATATATATATATATATATATATAGTGATTTACAGCCTCACATTGGGGGATTTTTTTTTTCAATCCTATGGAGAAATTTGAGGGCATGCACCTAATGTAGGGGTAGATAAATATCAATATAGCCCTAAACAGAACTTTTTCTAAAGCATTATTATATGTGTGCCTTACATGCAGTCCACAAAGGCCATCTTCTAATCTGACTAAATGGCAGTCTGTCTGTTCGTCTGGACAGAAAACGTAGTCTATGGATGCTTTTCTATGCATACATTAGGTATTAGCAGATGCAGAAGGAAGAAAGGCTCAATCTCATTCACTGCTCTTGAGGTATATACTTCTTTGGGTCAAATTGTGTTTGGCTACCTAATATGGGTCATTGTACCACAAATATAGCAGGCATTGTGTTATGCTTACTTCTAACTTTTTTCCATTCCATGATTCACATCCAGAATGTCTAGCCTCCGGATCCGAACATCTGGCCTATAATTTTTCTGTCCAGTTGAGATGTAACTGCTCTTTAAACACTACATTTTTCAATTTTTTTTCCAGTCTATTCAATTTTGAGTGTTTATGTGCAGCTAAACTGTATCACATTTGAATATATGGCACATGCAGCTTTTCAACATCAGTAAAAGATGTGACTACAGTTTAGGGTTAATAACATCAACCTTGAATAAGTGATTAGAAATATTGTTTGCCAGGGATACTCTTTTGCATACTGCTTAGTATCTGCTTTGTCTGTATAATTTTATTGCTGCTACCTGTGGTCACCTTCCTGTAGGATTAAATATGGCCTCTGCTGGATAGGGTAACCACATCATATATCTAGTAACATGCAGTCATGTAGCATTCTATGTTTTTTTTTTAAAGGGATGAGGTAGTAACTCAGCTACTGCTTGTTAAAATGCATTTCACATTGATTGCATAGAAAAAGTGTGCGTTTAGCTATCCTAATATATACTGAACTTTCCACTTTTTAACAATTTTTTTTTTGCAATTTTATTTACAATGCTTCAGCTGTTTCTCCCTAACGTGTTACTTATCAGGTGAATACTATTGTCTTCACGAGATTTTGAGTTGCCAGAATAATCAGCAGCTATTCCATGTGTTTTAAATAAATCTTACTTGTTCATATACAGGAACTTAATGAATTCATACGTTTTGCTGTGTATGTTTTTTTAAAATTTGATCCTCAACATTTAATCCAGTCATTGTGTTCATACTAAAACTGTTATAATTAAAATTCCAATCAGTCAAAGCTTTATCCTTTTGAAGCATCCTCAACTAAATGATTGTTATAGCCCCAGGAATGCCAGAAAGTGATGTTATATCCCAGTTGAAATGTAATATTGTTGACACTTTAATATACACTTTGGGGCAGATGTATGAAGGGTCGAATATCGAGGGTTAATTAACCCTCGATATTCGACTAGGAACTAAAATCGGTCGACTTCGAATATCGAAGTCGAACGATTTAGCGCAAATCCTGCGATCGAAGGATTATTCGTTCAATCGAACGATTAAATCCTTCGAATCGAACGATTCGAAGGATTTTAATACAACGATCGAAGGAATATCCTTCGATTAAAAAAATCTCAGGCAAGCCTATGGGGACCTTCCCCATAGGCTAACATTGACTTCGGTAGCTTTTAGCTGCCGAAGTAGGGGGTCGAAGTTTTTCTTAAAGAGACAGTACTTCGACTATCGAATGGTCGAATAGTCGAACGATTTTTACTTCGAATCGAAGTAGTAGTCGAAGGTCGAAGTAGCCCATTCGATGGTCGAAGTAGCCCAAAAAACACTTCGAAATTCGAAGTTTTTTTAATTCGAATCCTTCACTCGAGCTTTGTAAATGTGCCCCTAGATGTCTATTTAGCAGCAGTTACATGAGCAGATTGTATGGAACTATCTTTTCTAAAGTATACTTATTTAAGGTGGCCCATTCTGGCCAACCATCTCTGCACCCTTAGCCTCATCTGGACAGTTTTTTCAAGTTTTTTTAATTCTGCAATTTTTTAATCTTTATGCTTCTCACAAACTCTCATTTTTTTGCTAATTACTAGAACAGCACAAGATTTGGAAAACCGCACAAGAATGAAAAATCTTCCTTGTGGTGTAAAATAAGTGCTGTGATAGGCCATTTGCTAGCCCCTATGTGGTCTGGCAGCCTACAGGAAGCTCTGTTTTTATGCAACCAAAACTTGCCTCCAAACCAGGAATTCAAAAAAGGAGCAACTGCTGTGAGGCTTCTGGGAGCAACATCCAATGGGTTGGTGAGCAACATCTTGCTCATAAGACAGACATAGAAAGACACGCATTGGTTCTCTAACTGCTAGAAAATGACCACACACCCTTTCTCTGCTTCATACAGGCAACAGAATAAAAAATAGCTGAGTGAAATATTTTCGGAGTGATTTTCTGTGCTTAATAACATTATAATTAAAAATATGTCAGCTACAACAAACAATTTTGACATATACAGGTATGGGATCCATTATCTGGAAACCTGTTATCCAAAAGTTCTGAATTACGGAAATGCTGTCTTTCAAAGACTCCATTTTATGAAAATAATCCACATTTTTAAAATTTAGTTTATTTATTGTTTACATGATTTTCCAGTAAATCCAAATTACAGAAATATCCATTATTTGAAAACTCCCAGGTCCCGAGCATTCTGGGCAACAGATCTCTTACCTGTGCAGTAACAGCTTGGCAGTGTTCTGTCAATATATCTTCTGCTTCCAATGTAGGCCAAAAATGGTGTTATAAAATTAGTGGTGTTACAATGATGTTTAATGATTACATTTAATTGATATTATTTACTCTATATTTTCTACGGGAATATACAGTGCCTGGTGGTAAGCATAGGTGATGCTGTAAAAGGAACTGGCAAAAAGAGGAAATGTATAATTAAATCAATTGTTTGTTTATTGCTGTTCATGGGTTAGTACTGTGCAAAGGTCCATGTTTTAATACCTTTAAAGAAAAAATATACATGCACAGAATCTCACATCAAAGCATTTAATTGTGCAAATTAACCACAATATATAAACAAATATCAATAAACAATTCCTTAATGCTCTTAAAATGGAGCTTCCTGTATACACTTTGGGTGTTATTTACTAAAACTCGAATTGTATTTTAATAAACCAAACTTGCATCCACGATTTTATATTATTTATCAATAAAATAACTCAAAAAATTTAGGTCAGGAAAAACCTCGATAAAATCAAGCGAAAACCTGAATCATACAAATTTTTTGTATTTGATGTTAATTTTTTTCGGGTTATCATCTGAATTATCGGACGAAACCCAGCGCAGACCACTATATCTTCAAACTGTAAAAGGGAGATCTCCTATTGACTTATACATGACCTCGACAGGTTTGAGATGGTGGATAATAAACCTTGAAAAATTCAAGGGTTTTTTTGCCCAAAAAACCCGACCAGAATGACTAATGGTTTAGTAAATAACCCTATTTATATTTATGTACTTGTTGTAATTCCCTTTTGTGTAATCATATGTGTAACCAAGGTTAACATAAGTAAGGTTAGAACAAGCCTATATCTATAGCCACATATATCTTTCATATCTGAATATGTATATACATGTATATAACATTAGACATTTGTATTTGCCACCGCTGCAAATATTTTTATTGGCTTCCAAGGGTTCACATGCATTCAGTACCCTTATACGAAGAAATAAGTATTATATACATATTTAATTCAGTAGTTTGGACAAGATCCAAGATATTGCTTGTAGCTTGTTTAGTTCTTCAAAAAGTGACTAGCAGCCACTGTGAGGGAGTTTAAACCTATTGAACATATGAAAATTCCATAAACATAAAAATATAACAAAAAGCCACCCATTAGACTTGAGCAATCTAGCTTTTCTAGACGTCTTTTTAATGTGATTGTGTAATAGTTTTCCTCAAAATTAATTTTTATGATAAACTTTTGTTTTTTGCTGTTGTTTTTGAGCTATTTGATTCTACTTTGCTCCAGTGTGAAACTGCTAATTGTATTAACCTACCACTGTCTACATCCCACTAAAGTTAATTGTAAATTAGCTCCTCCTGAGTCATTAGGCTCAGGAACACCATCATCAGATTATAGTGCCTGAATCAATATAAGGGCTCTTACTCACTGGCGTTTTGACCTGCGCTCCCCTGCGTTCCGTTTTTTGGCGTTCAGCCGCAGGGGAGCGCAGGAATAGACGCAAGTCATTATTTCAAATGGGGCTGTACTCACTCAGGCGCGTGTAGCCCCCGAACGCAGGTTCAGACACAACATGCTGCATTTTTCCTGCGTTCGGCGCCTACACGCACCTGAGTGAGTACAGCCCCATTTGAAATAATGACTTGCGTCTGTTCCTGCGCTCCCCTGCGGCTGAACGCCAAAAAACGGAACGCAGGGGAGCGCAGGTCAAAACGCCAGTGAGTAAGAGCCCTAAAGGTCTCTCCTCCTTTTGTAAAACATCAGTCCTAACTTGCATTGTGGAAGAGTCTTAAAGCGGTTCTTCACCTTGAGATAACTTTTAGTATGATGTAGAAAGTGATATTCTCAGACAATTTGCAATTGGTCTTCATATTTTATTATTAAAGGTTGTTGAGTTATTTAGCTTTTTATTCAGCAGCTCTTCAATTTGCATCTTAAGCAATCTGGTAACTAGGGTCCAAATTACCCTAGCAACCATGCATTGATTTGAATAAGAGATTGGAACATGAATAGGAGAGGGTCTGAATAGAAGGATCAGTAATAAAAAGTAACAATAACAATACATTTGTAGCCTTACAGAGCATTTGTTTTTTAGAAGGGATTCAGCGACACCCATTTGAAAGCTGAAAAGAAGAGTCAAGAAAAAGGCAAATAACTATAAAAAATAAATAATGAAAAGTTGCTTACAATTGGCCGTTCTATAACATAATAAAAGTTACCTTAAAGGTGAACCACCCCTAAAATTGTTATTCAAATAATAATGAACCCTACTCTTTACCATACTGTAGCCTTTGTAGCCCCAACAGAGTAGGATTACAATTTGTAATTTCATAAAAATCTTGCAAAAACTGTTCACTACTTTTGTTTGCTTGTTATAGAGTGATAGTATGTGAGTAGTAGTAACTTTGTCATGAGGCAAGGAGGCCCTTATAAAAGTTTCAACCTCCAGGGGTACCTCAACATAAAATTCTAAAACCACTGGCTTAAGACTTGAAACATTCTAAGCATGCTCGTTGGTTCTATTTCTTTTTTTATCAGATGTGTTCTGTGAATCTGTAAGACACTAAGCACTTGCTGGAGGCATTATTATTGCAAGCCTCCGTAGACCTTGCTACAAACAGCTTCCTAACATAACTGTTCTCATGGAAGAGGGGATTTCTATTGATATCTCAATGGACCAATTATCCACTAAGAGTTATTTGTCAATACAGTGTGTTCAAAATACCGATCCCACACATTTGCATGACATCATTGTACTTGAATGTGTCACAAGCATGACTAAATTAGTCCCAAAATGCTTGGGACTTGGGATTTTCCAGATAACTGATCTTGTAATTTGGATCTTCATACCTTAATGGAACAGTTCAGTGTGAAAATAAAAACTGTGTAAATAGATAGGCTGTGCAAAATAAAAAAATTTCTAATATAGTTAGTTAGCCAAAAATGTAATGTATAAAGGCTGGAGTGACTGGATGTCTAATATAATAGCCTGAACACTACTTCCTGCTTTTCAGCTCTATAACTCTGAGCTAGTCAACGACTTGAAGGGGGGCCACATGGTACATATCTGTTCAGTGAGTTTGCAATTAATACTCATGCAAAGTCAATACAAGGGATACAGGTGGGTGTATATGGCACTGGCCTAGCCACTCGCCAGTAGTAAATCCAAAAGAAAAATTGCCAATACCTGTGCTTGCTGTAAACGGGGTGCTCCCAAATTTATTCAAGGTGCTTAAAGACACTTTACAAACGATCAAACGTTTCGGGACCGCATGGCCCTTCATCACTGAGGAAGGGCCATGCGGTCCCGAAACGTTTGATCGTTTGTAAAGTGTCTTTAAGCACCTTGAATAAATTTGGGAGCACCCCGTTTACAGCAAGCACAGGTATTGGCAATTTTTCTTTTGCAATTAATACTCAACATGCAGCTCAGATTCAAAAGCAACAGATATGACCCGTGTGCCCCCCCCCAAGTCTCTGCCTGGTAACCAATCATTGGAAACCAAGAGAGCTGAAAAGCAGGAAGTAGTGTTCTGGCCATAATGTTACACATCCAGTCACTCCAGCCTTTATACAGTACATTTTTGGCTAACTTACTATATTAGAAACATTTTTTTATTTTGCACAGCCTATCTATTTACCCAGTTTTTATTTTTACACTGAACAATTCTTTTAAGTCTACTATAAACCATGTAAACATTAGATAAACCCAATTGGCTGGTTTTGCTTCCAATAAGGATTAATTATTACTTAGTTTGAATCAAGTGCAAGGTACTGTTTTATTACAGAGGAAAAGGAAATCATTTTTAAAAATTTGGATTATTTGGATAAAATGGAGTCTTGGAGGAAGCCTTTCCATAATTTTGAGCTTTGTGGATATTGGGTTTCCAGATATAGGTAAAACACGCTTGATTTGTGCTTGATCCTTTGTATTTAAAGAAGAAGCAAACTATAATTCACTGTGGTGTCATAATTTCTTAGCCCCCCCCCAGTCAGCTTCATATTTAGGCCCAGAGGCACCCTAGGCATCAGACCTCAGCACACCCCAGTTATTTCCGCAGGTGATGCGCAAAAATGCTCTACTTACCGCATGCTCCCCCCAGCTTAACCACTGGATTTACTCACAAGTCTCCTGCAGCGGTTGAGGAGATTTTTTTTCTCACAAAATATAGGTACCTGAGAACCACCCCTTTAAATCTGCCTCCCTAGGCACAGGCTGGTGTGCCTCTATTCTACAAAAACACTGGCCAAGGTGGCTTAAATTGCATATGTTCTAAACTGGGCCAGCACTTCTTTTCTCTAAAAAAAAAAAACGGCCCACGTTGGCCAACACATCAACAAAAAAACACACAGGCGGCATTTGGAGAGGTGTTCTGGCTGGCAAAGGGGCACGACCGGATAGCATGAGTCTTTGGGCAGAAGATCAAGGACAAGGCGTCTGGTGGAAACGGAACAGACCGGATCAGGACAGGCAGATAACAGAATCGTCAGGCAGGCAAGGGGTCAAAACCAGATAACCCAGGGTAGAACATAAGCAATATTAGTGACTAACAAATTTAGACTCCTCCAATAAATTTTACTTTCCTTCTCTGTTCATTTGGCAACCAAAGCTTATCCACTGGAATATTCTAGAAAACTGCAGTAAGGAATTGCTTCTACTCAGTATTAATATGTAAAAAATCGAACTTGTATATTAGAAGAGAGCACAGAGAAAGCTTGTCCGTCCCCCTAACAATATACAATTGTTAGTGTAAATCAATTTTGGTAAAATATTTTGTCTGTACATGT
This sequence comes from Xenopus laevis, assembly GCF_017654675.1. Classification (NCBI taxonomy): domain Eukaryota; kingdom Metazoa; phylum Chordata; class Amphibia; order Anura; family Pipidae; genus Xenopus; species Xenopus laevis. The sequence goes on along the minus strand of NC_054373.1, from coordinate 59,845,625 downwards.
AACCATTTGGACATGTATTTGTATAATTTTTTTCCCCTGTAAAGTGCTATGGAGAACAATGACACTATAGAAAAAATAGTACAGGTATTCTGAGGTTCAGGATCTGTTATCCAGAAACCTCGAGAAATCTCCAAATTCCAGGAAGGCCACGTCCCATAGGCTCTATTTTAATCAAATACTTAACATATATATTAAAAAAAAATTCTGTAATAGCATAGTACCCTGTACTTTATCCCATCTAAGATATAATTATTCCTTATTGGGGCAAACCCGTCCTATTGGGTTTGTTTTTAAATAGTATGGAGATCCAGATTACATAAAGATTCCTTATCCGGAAAACCCCAAGTCCCCGAACATTCTGGATAACAGGTCCCATACCTGTAATAATATTTGCAATTATTCAGTTCCTGTTAACATGCAATCGAAGGTGGATAGAGAGTAAAAGAGTAGTTGTCCTGCTATAACAGGTGTTCATGGTTTTTACAGTCCATGCAGCAAAATAATTGTTAGCTTGCAAGACCTGTATGAAGTTGGGTTGCCACATATCCAGTTTTAAACAGGACAGCTATTTCAGCATTCTGAAACCTGAAGAAAAATCCAATCAATGTGTGCCCCTGGTGTAACTCCCTCACCCCCAATGACACCTCAAAATGTATAACCTTGAAAGATAAATAAAACAATTAAGTTGATGACCCTTTAGCATATATTCTTTTCTATTCTGCAGTTTACAGTGGCACATATGTATGAGTTGTAATTCTCCAAAAATCCTGCAAAACACACATTTCTGGCTTTTGTTAGGCTAAGGTTCTAGTTGTTGAAGATAATTTGCAGATCATTTTCAATTCACTCTTTCATAGAGACACCTCATATTATTCTGTATGAAACCATGTATATGACTGTAATTTTTCTACTTATACGGCTGCATTCAACATCACACCACATAGAAATAAAACTTTAACAATGATGACCTTTAATAAAGGAACCGAGATACATATGTTGACAGATACAAATGGAGGCTGTGCACTCTTTGTCTGGCTAGTTAAATTAATATGAGGTATGTGCAGGTGGCAATGTCACTTTCTTCTGCAACTAAGTGGCTATAGTCTTAATTTTTAAGGTTATCCCAAGATGAAACTGTGCCTTTATAGTAAAACAGAATTATCCCTTTGAGTGCTGGTGCCTTTTGATCTATCAATGCTGTTTTTTGCCAGTAAATACACAACACAGGCGTGGATTAAAAGGCAACCCAGTAATATAGGATCTTTGGCGTTCATATGGTAATACGTAGGAGCACATTTACTTAGCTCGAGTGAAGGATTCGAAGCAAAAAAACTTTGCATTTTGAAGGTTTTTTTGGGTACTTCGACCTTCGACTACGACTTCGAATCGACCTATTCAAACTAAAAATCGTTCTACTATTCGACCATTCGATAGTCGAAGTACTGTCTCTTTAAAAAAAACTTTGACTACCTACTTCGCCACTGGCGAATGTTAGCCTATGGGGAGCTTCCCCATAAGATTTCTAAGCAATTTCTGATCGAAGGAAAATCGTTCGATCGATGGATTAAAATCCTTCGAATCTTTCGATTCGAAGGATTTAATTGTTCGATCAAACAATTTTTCCTTCGATCATTTGATCGAAGTAAATGCGGTATTGATATTCGAAGGATTGTACTTCGATGGTCGAATATTGAGGGTTAATTAACCCTCGATATTCAACCCTTAGTAAATGTGCCCCTAAATGTCATCAAGTTAGATGCTACATTTTCTGGTATGAAAAGCGTTACGGGGCATCTGTATGTAGCAAAAGTTATTGTAATTTCCCTTGTGTCATAGGGATGTTGTGCCTATTTTCAACACCAGTTGCTCTGTATCAATTAAGGAGAACTCAAAATGTAAGTAGTGAAATTAAATGTAATTCTAAGCTAATTTCCAAAATACATTTATTAAAGATTTTAAATATATTTGTAAATGTAATTAATACTGAAAACAGTATACGCTCTTCGTATTCTCTGCACTGCTCATGGCAGCTGTATTATGTTCCACAGGGCTGCTGGCCATAGGAAGGAACCCAACCATTATTTCTCATGAGCTTTAGTTGCTTTTTAGTTGCTCACCCTCTTAGGCTAATGTCTTTCTTGGTGATTTTTTGTGTGGAGATCCATCTGTAACTGCTCCCTATGCATCGTTAATTCGCAAAAAGTGGACTGCTATTTTTCCCCTGTGTTGCATTTTGACATGTTCATTATCAGTGTATAACTAATTGCTGTGCCGCTGATGTATTGTCTGGCTATGGCTTTAAAGGAACCATTGTTTCCTTTAAAGCCCCCCCCCCCTGAGGGGGAATTTGGAGCTGGGGAGCAGGGGAGGCGCAGCCTCAAGGCCAGTTAGGTGAGAATTAGGAGAAAATAACCATTTGCATTTATAAATATACTTGAAATGCCAGTTTGAAGGTTAGTTAGGGTGAGGATTGGGGTGAATGTGTATTTGCTGTACTAGATATTCTTGGAACTATGGCTGAATAAGTGATATATAAAATAATATAATATTTTCCTGTGTCTCTTTCCATTTCATGGGGCCCCTGAACAAAGGCTGGAACTTCAATTAAAAATTTTGATAACTACTGACATTGTATAGAGAATAGCATTATAGAGTGATGCTTTGTCTGTTTATTCGTCTAACCCACTGAATTCTTTTTATTTTCAGAACTCTATTCGACATAACCTTTCTCTCCACACACGCTTTATCCGAGTGCAGAATGAGGGAACAGGAAAGAGTTCCTGGTGGATGCTTAATCCAGAAGGTGGTAAGACTGGAAAAACACCCAGGAGGAGGGCAGCTTCCATGGACAATGCCAATGGAAAATTTGTTAGAATGAAAGGCAAGGCTGGAAAGAAGAAGCAGCAGGTGCAGTCAGCTCCAGAAAGGATAGTGGAGGGCAGTCCCTCATCCCAACATGCCAAGTGGTCAGAGAGTCCATCTTCCCATACCAGTGATGATTTTGAAGTCTGGGCTGAATTTCACAGCAGGAGCAATCCTGCATCAGGTAACATGAATGGGAGACTTTCACCCATAATAGCTAATGATGAGCCTGATGACTTGGAAGATGATGATGTGGCCCCCTCTTCACCTCTTATGTACCCAAGTCCCTCCAGTGCTATATCACCCAGCAATCGCTGCTCAGTGGAAATGCCAAGGTTGGCAGAGCTGACTGGCACAATTGGACTAGGTGAAGGTTTAACTGACCATCTTTTGGATGAGCTTCAGGATAGTTACCCTGTAGGGTCTGGTGCTGCTCTTCGTCATAGGAGTACTGCATTCTCGTTTTCCACAAAGTGCCCAACACTGAGCCCCCCTTCTGGGGCTTATTGTGGCTCAATCTACAGTCAGCCAGCCATGGGTATGATGAGAAGGTTGCCAATGCAGACAATCCAGGAAAACAAGCAAGCTGCTTATCCTCCAGGAAGCACCTACAGGAATTCCTCAGTCCAGGATCTTCTCTCTGCTATGTCCTATGGTCACAAAGAGAGTTTAGGGCAAAGTGATCCAGGGTTGACAAATGTGCTTGGCCCACAGCGCAGTCATAGGCAGAACATTGGTATGTTAGGGAATTGTGACTCTGGCCCAATGCCATATTCTACTGGCCTAATGAAGAGTCAAAGCTTATATCACCAATCCACACTAAACCACCACTGCTCTGTTAACAACAGTGCCTTAATCAGTGGAAGTGGACTGGTGAACAACTCTGAATTCTGCAGCTTGGTTTCTGCCCAGCATCACACTTATTTCAGCAACCAGTCTGGAAATGGGAGTCTGATGGAAGGGCCCTACCAAGCACCTTACCATCATCATCACCATCATCCCCAGTTATACAACCAGGACAGATTCCCTACAGACCTAGATTTAGACATGTTTAATGGGACTTTGGAGTGTGATGTAGAGTCCATCATTCTTAATGACTTCATGGACAATGATGAGATGGATTTTAATTTTGACTCATCACTGCCACCACAAGGTGGATTCAACATGGCGGTCACTTCACAGCCAGCCAATCAGAGTTGGGTACAAGGATAAACTTGAACCAGTATATATGTGTAGGGCTTTTTTTTGCACTGGTAGTTGGTTTTGAGATATCTCCCTAAACTGCTTAAGATACCTGGACAATGATAAACCTGCATACTAAGCTGTTTGGTTACTGTACACACCTGTCCTTATTCAAAAAGTGTTTTATAAGAACAAATACTGACCTATCTCTTTTGGGATAAAGAGGTTTGGTGCTGCCTGATTTTGACAATTAATCTGATCAAGCAGTGTCTAGTTCCCATTCAATCATGAAAATACACAAAGGATCAAACGTTCATTAACTGGTATGGTGTCTCACAAAATGGAAGCTATAATCAAAAAGTCTTTATTGTGAAAAACAGGTTACAGTCTTACTACATAAGTAGATAGTGATTTGATATTGTAAAACAGGCCATGCTTTAAATATTTTTCAAAAAGTATGGTAGATTCCGGAGCCATGTTCCTTTAGGTTGAAGTTTACCTTTTTCTGAATTCTAAAAAAACTTCAAAGCACGGAAACTTTTTTAGGTAACTTCTCAGACATTGCTTTGTAGATTTGGTGTTTTCTGAGACTCCTTGCTTTTAACCAGGCAATGATTCTACTAACACAGGCTTTATCAAGCAATAATTGAAAACTTCCTTGAAAGATATTTTGTGTACTGAAGCTTTTTTTTTGTATACAGTATGTAGAATCTTACTCCTAGACATTTGCATGCTCTTTTTTTTACAAGACCCAATGTTTTTTCAGTTTTATCTTAATCAATTCCTAAACCACCCTCTTATCCCAGAAGACTTAGTGCTTAGTAAGGATCTTAAAATGTACAGAAATTTACAGACATCTCCACAGTCTGTAAACTATATGTCCATGTAAGCAAATTCCTTATATCAAGGTCTCTCTGGTAAGGAAGCCTCTGTATTTTCTTACCATGTCCATCTACTGACATTGTCTGCAATTTTTATGTTCTTGCAAAGCAACTTATTCAATGGGGTCGACCAAAAAATACATATATTTCCCATATGTAATAATTAGAGAGTAGCTGTGGCCCCATTCAATACGGAACGATGTACTAGTCAATCTTGCATGGCATTTGATAAAATCATGAGTTGGAAAAAGAATATTTGAATTTTATCCTAGAATATTGGTAAAGTAAAGTAAGATTTATATGACAATGCAAATTAATTGATCCAAATGATATTTTCAGCAAAAAGGAATTGAATGTCATAAAATGCACGCTTTAGGGCACAAAATTACCAGTAAGCACACTACTGGTCCATTTTTACTTCGACTTCAGTCCTGCCTCGTACTATGTTCCTGAATTTTCTGTAATATGATTCTAAAATTAACATGCAGCTTGCAAGACCATTTTTAAATTATATGTAGGTAATCTAAATGTTATCTCTTAAATACATTGTTTACATGTAATAATAATAAACCCTATGATTTAAAAACATTAATTTATTAAGGGGGTGGTCACATTGTTTGGCTCTGATTTTTAATGCTTACCCTGTTTAATGTAACACTGTTTTTAAGTCACTTTACTCTTCATTGGGATAAATCATTTAAAAGCTGCAGTTATTTGTGCAGCTGACAATCTATTGTAGTAAACACTGATTCAGTGTCCATGGCCCCATGTGTCTGCACCAAGCTGCAGTTGGATAACTGCACTAATCACTACATCTACGACATTCCGTGGGTTACCCTTTCCCTGCAAATTTCAAATTGCTGTTTATATGTGTTTGTGATTTTATTTCATATGCAGATTTTAATATATACAGAACTGTGTACATACAGAAGATATATTGTGAATTTATTTTATTTGTATATTTTCTTTTGTTCGTTCTACGCACTCATAACATTTTATCCTCATGTTTTAAAGGACTGTTAATTTTTTTTGTAATGACCTCCATAGAAAATGATGGAGGCTGTGCAATTATGGCAGTGTGGGGGAAGGGGGAACAATTACATGCACCCTCCAGCATTGTGCAGTCTACAAATATGACTAATCCATGAAATAAATTGAATTGAAATGTTATTTTTTTACACAATTTAATAATTTCTTGTTGTGGATGTAAAATGGAGGAATTGCAGTTTTGAGGATGATGGTTATTGAGTTTGAAGCTACAAGGCTAACTCCTATTGTGCCTTATTGCACCTGGAAATGCCATGTAGTATGTAACAAGCTTCAAAAATGCCTTCTGTAACTGAACATGCTCTCTATACATTGACAACAAACACTTGCTATATATAACGATGCTGAGCATCAAACACTGCTAAGGACTAGTATGATGATGCTCAGGATCACTATATAGAACTTTCTTGTACCTGTTATCCTCCTCACGCGGTGTAAAGCGATTGTAATGTTTTTGAATGTGTTGTCGTAGTGCGTGGATTTTCAGATGTAACATAAACAATACTGACTGTACAGAATATTTTCAGGAATTAAACTGTTTTAAATATTATATCTATGTGGTATTTGATATTATTAAACTACCCCACAAACAGGGGAATCCAGTGGTTAGGAGGTGGGCCTACACAAGGTGACTGCATTCTGCACCGTACTATGTCTTTGTCTCAGATTGTCCCTGCTTTTCTCTATCTACATATGTCTGTATACAGTCTGTATACTGCCTGTTTATGCAGTGCTGTACATTTAGGAAATACACAGTAAGTAGATGGGTGAAAGGTTCAACTTGATAGACAGTTGTCTTTTTTTTAACCCAAATAAACTTTTGGGTGTGGGCACAAAATACAGGGTAGGTTTAGAGACATATGCCCTGCTGGAAGATGGGGGCCAGGAAAAATATATTTGAACAGAATGATGGTAGTCAGTCAAGACTTGATTTGGAAACAATATGCAACTTTGGAGCAGAAAACTTTAATCTACTTCGAAACCCTAACCTGGTTGGTACCACCAAGGCGCCGGCTACTGTCTATCTTAACTGCTTTGATCTAAGACAAATAAATCCATAGAAAGGGGACTGCACTGGTTCAGCTTCTACTCAGATATCAAATATTTTATATGTGCAGCATACATTTTGAACTCAAACTATGTTACATTAGATATAAAAGTTCAGTCAATTTAACTTGTACACCAGTTTACAATGGTTCCTTAATTTCAGAGCAAGGCATAAAAGCATTAGGAGGAGACATTTAGTTCTTATACAGTATATGAGCAAACCCCTAAACACTGTTGCCCTATTTACAGCTATTTTTGGTGTCTGTAAGGGCAACACTAAAAATGTAATGAGATTTTAGCCTACTGCAGATTATCTGAAAATGTATAACCTCGGAATCACAGACTGTCCATTTTTACTACCTACCCTTGGTTCTAGGGTTTTGATTCTGCTCATAGATGTCAGGAAAATCTATCAATTTTAGGGTTTACATTGAGAATTGAAATCCAGTCAGTGAAGTGATTCCTTTATGCACCAAAGTCATGATTAAACCTAGGTCGTTCTCCATTCCAAGCCTTCCTTATTTCATTGACTTCAGGGTCTGGGAATAAACATAAATGTTCCATTTCTACTCGTCTACTTGTGGGTGTAGACAATTGGTATGTGGACATTATATATGCCTACAAAGGGAATGTGAAATTAAGAGAGAACTAATTAGCTAGCACATAAAAGACAAGAAGCTAAGGAAAAGAGAAACTCATGAAAATATAAAAGAGGAATACCCAAGTAAAGGGAAAGGATAGTGCCAGGTTACAACTAATTCATTCTACTTCCGAGACATCTGAATATATATTGTGGTATAAATACACTGCTTGCACTTCCTAAAGTCTTATTGTGCTGCAATAAGTTTGCAGCACAAAAGTTTCAAAAGTGCAAACAATTTAGTTCTGCTGCCTTTGGATATCTTTGTAGATCACTAGCCTCTGTGGTTCTATATATGATGCCTATATGTACAGGTGATGCAAACCAACATTCCCTCAAATTTCTTTTTGGCCATGTATGCAAAAACCCAGTTTTAAAAAACATGCAAGCAAACAGACCTTGAGCTTCAGTGATCAGTTATATTTAAGCTTATATTTCGCCTTTTTAAAATGATTTAATGTTTTTCTCTCAGTTCTACCCTTTCCACATATAATGTTTAACTATAGAATGTAAAACCATAAAATCAAAAGTGTAGAATGCAAAGTGGAAATTTGTGCCTCTCATGCTCTATCACATGTGGCTCTACCTTGATGCAAAAGCAATGTTACTACTGGGGGAAAAGCCCTCAGAGACCCTGATGCATTGAGCTTCAGCAACAGCTAAGTGCATGAAGATAAAGAAGGTGAATGGCAGGTGCTGCCTATTCTTTTGGCTGATTTTGGGACAAAAATGTACCTAAATAAATCTTATGATGGATATAATGCCCCTACAGTCGTTTTTTTTTTTTTGTGCGTGTTTAGTAAAATCCATTGAACTAGCTCTCCAGGGAGAAACCGAAGGGTTATTTCTTCTCTTCTGCTTGAGTAAAAACACTATCCAGGGCTTCACTTTCTGGTTCCCAACCCCTGCACTCAGATTCTGGACCCCTGATGGCTAACTACTTACGTAAATGCTCTGCGTTTTGAGTTTAAATGTGTGCTTGACGGAGTCATCGCAGTGTGTTTAAGGAATATTACACATTTGCCAGTTACCATTCCATTAGCATTATTGAAACAGAATTAAATAATTATATAAACAAAACACTGGAAGTAATTCTGCATGAGACGGCTTCAGATTTTGCGGAATGGTTGCTATGCTTCTGATTTCTATGGTGCTATCTGACAATTAACTGCACCACTGTAACCTAGGTAGATGATAACCTGCTCTTCTGACCAATGCTGGAAGTAGGTTATTACTGGAACACCACACATGGTATATCCATGGGATCAAGGACCGTATCAACAAACCAATGCGATCCTTGATTAGACGGGAATTTTAAGCCTGCCCAATCTCAGAAGCTCATCAGAGGGCCCCATATACTCTCCAATGACCTGCCGACTTTGTCTGCGAGCAGCTTTTCTCAGCCACCTTTAGAGAAATGAAACAAAACCAAAATAATTACATATTTACCTCTAATTATAATTCCCATTAGACATATCTATAAAAAATAAAGGGATAGTTGGCCATTAAATATAAATATTATTTTCAGCTTAAAACACATATAATAATGCTAATCATTTAAATGAATGATGAAATCACTTAGCATTTTACTCTAATTACCTAAATGGGCTCTTGTGATAAAATATGATTCATGGATTTTCTGGTTATGGCCATTAGAAAAAAAGTGAATAAACACTAGAAGGTTCTTGTGTCATCTGCCATTAGGGACAGGGTGCCTGAGACAAAATGAAGATGGGAGTACTGGCAAATTCTCACAGCATTTTATATATGTTCAGATTCATGACTTGACATACAATATATTATTTTAATTATGGTTCACATTGTTTAAAATAAATAAATAAATAAAAAAGTAGGGAGCCTTCAAACCTTTTACAAAGCCTTAAATGTTGTTTTTTTCTTTGTTAAAACATTGCTAATAAGGACTACAGACTGTCTTCTCATAATTATTGTGTTTTAGATTTCAAAAAGTAATGTGGTCCTTTAAGGCATTTTATTTCTTTGTTTATTAATTAAGTGAAAATAGCCCCCCCCCCATCTGTGATCAGCTTGCAGGGTCTGATTCCCGTTTAATCACACAGCTCCATCTGGTAACATGCAGATTCTTCCTCCACAGAAGCCCATATGCTCTGAGGATTCATGCTCCAGGAATTGGGGCAACACATTATCAGGGCGCATATGAGTGAGACAGTAATGAGAGGGGGAGACAGCAATAAATTCTTCTCCCAGAAGCAGACAGACTTAGCGACACCCAAGGCTAACTTATATGTGGTATAGCTCATGTTTAGACATAGCTTAATATAATGATACAAAAACTAAACTGAAATCTAATTTCTTTAGCACCCTTGTAACCCAGTAACATCAAAAAAAAAAAAAAATTATAAAAATTTGTTTGTATATAACAAAAAAACACCAAGACATATTTACCAAAACTCCGCTTCTGCTCCTCTTCAGAAAAGGCGACAGGGCGACGATCCATCATGCAGTGCTGTATTTCTTCTCGCTGGCTATCTCCCATATTCTACTGACAGCATGTGAAGGAGCGTGGGCGAGCCACAAGGGACACTAAACCGTCCGAAGCACGGTGACACCAACTAGCCATTGGTTGGGCCACTCCAAGCAGAACCAGGTGTCCAACAGCAGCAGTAGCGCCGGCAGCGCAGGAGGAGGTAGTGGCACCAGTTCGGCCTTGGCTCCCCCTGCAGGCTGCACTTTCTCCCGTGTCTTCTTGTCCCGTGCCTTCTGTTGCCAGTGTCTAGAGGGGTGCCGGAGCCCCGTCGATTCTCTTCAGCTGCGGGTACCGGTCCTCCCTAAGCCAGCAGGCCCATCACTAGTGCACCATTCAGGCTTTTTGAGGCTGCACCACAGCCAGCTCAGGGCATATGAAATCATCCAATTCACTGGCTCTCGTTGCAGGTCTCTATCAGCACCGCTACAAACACCCTGCGCTACTGCTGCGTCTTGCAAGTCAATCAAAGTGACAGCTATTTTTGAGTCATTCATTCTGGGCCTCAATCTCTCACTGCTCTAAAGAATACTTGCTAGTAAGTTAATGCCAGCAATAACATTTCACATGGCTCTATGCACCCATACAATCCATGCATTGCTGGTGGTGGTGCTGCCTCAGAAAGCCTGAATGGTGCACTAGTGATGGGCCTACTGGCTTAGGGAGAACAGGGCATCTCAGCTGGAAAGAATCCCCAGGGCTCTGGTGCCCCTCCAGATTATGTGGAATTTATTAAACCTCGAAGGCTAGAAAGCCCGGATATAAAAACATAGCATCGCAAACCTGTCGATGTTGCATAAAAGTCAATGGGAACCGTCCCATTGATTTTTGGTTGTGTCTGGGGTTTCGGGCAATTCCACAATGTTTTCTGAGCTTCTGAGTGAAAACTCCCGAAAAAATCGTGAAAATCTGAACTTTTCCCGCAAAGGTAATTTTCAGGAAAATGTAATAATAAATAAGCCTAAAAAACAAACACATTGTTTTACATTTTTTGATTTTACTGGTCCTTTAAGAGGCAGCATCTGTCAAGTAAAAACTCCTGAAATGTAACTAGCCTCAAAATGCTTATACAGAGGTCCCTTTTTTAAATGTTCATTTAAAGTCTTGTCTCCTCTTTCCAGAGTAAAAGATTCTGAAACATGTATTCTTGCTCTATCTCTGCCTCCTTCTAATTTCTGTCTGTTCCTGTTGAAAGTGGGAAGTCCCAGACTATTATTTCTTGTTTTTTCTCAGTGTTTTTGTCACCTTCACCTTGAGAATCCTGCATAGTCACAAGCAGTGTAATGTATGCTCATCCATCATGTGGGGCAATTTATATATATATACGCCCAGCAGCAGGCTATGCTTTTTTACCAAAACCACTGATACTCTTAACGGGGCTGTTAACCTTTGATTTAACTTTTAGAACGATGTAGAGAGTGATATTCTGAGACAATTTGCTGTCTGTTTTTATTTTTTTATTATTCATGGTTTTTGAGTTATTTAGCATTTTATTCAGCAGATCTCCAGTTTGCAATTTTAGCAATCTGGTTTCTAGGGTCCAAATTATCCTAGCAACCATGCGTTGATTTGAATAAGTGACTGTTTTTTTGCTAAAAAATACCAATAACAATACATATGTAGCCTTACAGAGCATTTTTTTTTTTTAGTTGGTGTCAGTGACCCCATCTGAAAGCTGGAAAGAGTCAGAAGAAGAAGAAGGCAAATAAATAAAAAAAACATACATAAAAACCTATAAAACATAAATAATGAAGAATAATTGAAAAGTTGCTTAGAATTGGCAACTCTATAACATACTACCATTAACTTAAGTGAATTCCTCCTTTAATACATAGTTTCAATCAGGGCCAAATTTAAATAGCGGGCGCCCCTAGGCCCACTGAAGTTTGTCACCCCTGTCCACTACACTTCATTTGTGCACATGCACAAATTTTCATCATTAGGTTGGGAGCACTGGTGATTGGTGCATGGGAAATTTAAAAAAACGATTATATTTCATGATCAGCCCCAGAGCTTCTGAACTAATGCAGATGTGGTTTGGTTTATACTTAACTTATTGCACAAGTTTCAGCTTCTCAATAGCAACAGTGATCCAGGACTTCAAACTTGTCACCATCTTGGAAAGTGTGTGCGACACTTACATGTTCAGTGGGCTCTGAGCAGCTGTTGACAAGTTAAGCTTAGGGGTGGTCGCAAATTATCAAGCAGAAAATGAGGTTGGCCTGTAATATAAGCTACTGGGTTGATTATTAAATTGTGATGCTAATTGCACTGGTTTCTGAGCTGCCATGTAGTAATTAGCTGTATTATTTACCAGCCTTATATTGTGACATTTATATTCTATGTGTACTGCCTGTCCCTAAGCTCAGTAACTGACATCAGCACAGAGCATGTTCAGTGAATGAAGATGGGGAGCTACTGGGGCATCTTTGGAGACACAGGTCTTCCCTGCTAAAAGGCTGTGGTTGCCTTGACCTGGTACAGAAACCCAAAACATAATGTACAACATTTCTAGCCTGCTTCTTTAGTTAAGCTTTAGTTCTCCTTTAAGTTAACTTTGGTATGTTATAGAATGGCCATTTCTAAGCGACTTTTTAATTGGTTTTCATAATAATTTTTTTTATAGTTTATTTTTGCCTCCTTCTTCTTACTGTTTCCAGCTTACAAACGGGGGGGGGGGGGTCGTCACGGGCCCTGTCTAAAAACCAAAGGCTATGTAAAGCTACAGTTTATTGTTATTGCTACTTTTTATTACTCATCTTTCTATTCAGGCCCTCTCTTATTCATATTCCAGTCACTTTGTGCAAATGTTGCTATGGTAATTTGGACCTTAGCAACCAGATTGCTAAAATTCACACTGGACAGATGCTGAATAAAAGCATTCTTTTTTTTTTTAACTTGTTTTTATTTAAAGTTCTCTACATAATAGTTATGCAGTGACAGCTATGCAACAGATTTCCGATCTGTTCCATTAACATCATGTATCAACATTATCAACAAATAGGACCTTATAGAGGGTTCTGTGGATAGGAGGCTAATAACCTGTTAGTTAGATAAAAAGCATTATTGATGCTAGAGGCACAAAAATTTTCACCAGGTAGTGAATTGCATGCAATTTTATCCCAGCATGTAAAAGTAGTGTGTCTCTCCCTTACATGGTAGTCAATAGGTGCAGTGACAAGTATCTGGAGGTATAATGCTTATAAAGCTTTATACAAAACACCAGCTTAAGGTGTATAAACAAGTGTTGGATATGGATAAATACAATGCTAATTCATAGAAATAATTTTACATTTTAGGTGTAAATTGACTTTTATTGTAAAATTGGAAAGATGGAATTACGCATGCACAAGAAGTGCAGAATAATCTTCACTTTCTTGCCTGCTGTTGTTGCTTACCTTGTTGTCTTCTGAAGTAATTTTCCGTGGCTTTCCTCCTTTGAAGGCGCAAAATGCAATGAAAAAAATGATTCCCAGAAATACTTTCCCTTTAAAATTGGCAAGTAAATCCACCAATGAATAGCTATAAGACTTGTGCTTATGGGAGGTGATAAGTGCTTTGAGAAATACTTGTTTCCCACTAACACTTTCATTAAAAAAAGCCTTTCTGGTTGGTATCATTGTCCTTACATGCCCTTCCATAGCCGCTGAAGGCTTTATGCACAAGGCAGATTCAGGGAATAATAAGGTCCCTTGAACTTTATAATGTTATGTAGAAAATGTCCTTGCATGACATGAATCATAATACATAAAATATATGTTTGGTGGTTTGTATATGTGTGTTTCAGTATTTTATTACACAATAAATGTAAAATGTTGCATTTGATTTTAATTTGGCTTTGTGCTTTTATATGGTCATGGAATGCCACGGTAACTTATAATATCCTTATATTTTACAAGAGAGGGTACTATATAAATGGTTCTTAGTGATTCCATCCATTAGTTGGTGCTCAGTGATGTATGTCACTGAAATGTATATATTATAAGGAATAAAGTACAAAATGAAAATAATGTAAAATATGAATATATAAGATGGCTCCTTAGAGTTCCACATCCTGTATAAAAGCATTTGTCCTTCAGCCTTATGCCTTTATTTGGCCATGGACATAGCACCTTGATGTCTTATAATATAATATTTTATATATATATTATTATTATTATTATTAATAATACAAAATATTTTAGTAAGTCCTAACCGCTTACTACAGACCAGAGCAATTCTGCTTCTGTCTGCATGCTAAAAGAATACAGAATACAACGCTGACTGCTCTATATTGGTGAGGGGCAGGAGAGGGGGAGGCACATAAGTGTCTCCCCACCCGTCCCCTAACTTGCACATCATTCAGATGTACAGTTATTGAGTGACAAGAGGTGCAGCCCCCTAACAGGGACCTAAAGCTAGCCTCTTGAATCGAGCACTGTCTGTGTTAGGCAGCACTGCATCCAGGAGGGGCGAGCAGGGGGAGGCATTCAGGGATTCTCAATGCAGTGCGAAGAGCAGAGTGCAGCTTATCCCATTGCACAACTGTTTGCTAGATGAGTACTAAAGGGCACACTATTGCACCCCAGGGAAACATAAATGCCTACAGTGTAGCCTTTTAACACACTGAAAAAAAAAAAGATTCTGCAAGGCAGGGCCCTGCAATATGTGTTTTTCATTAGCAGTGTCTATTAAAGGAAAGGTCTCATCACCTTATACTAGCATGTGTATAGTTTATAGATGAGAAATGAAACTCATCCCTGTTAGAGAGTTTTAATACTCAGGTGATACAGGATAAGCAGATGGAAAACCAGGGTACAGTGTTAGTAGAATGAACTTGGAAATACATATCATGCTATTTATTCTCTGGCTAAACCATTTTTTCTGTTGCGTCTCTTCAGAATTAATGGATTTATTCATGAATAAATCATTATCAGTGAGACTCTGGATGCTGAGGTGTTAACCCCTTGAGCTTTGGCAGTATATTTTCAACACTCACAGCCACAAAGTAGTTAAATCAGTTATCCTCCCACCTCACTTAGGGCCGTCTACAATTAATCTGTATGTGTGCAATTAATCAGCCAGTGTATGGCTATGGAGAGAGAATATAGGAGAGCAAATAGTAAAGACAGAAGAGGTTCTGGTGTACCATTAAAGCCATATACAACTAATTCATTAGCATACATCAACATGAAATTATTGATTAACTGATCAGATACAATGAACATGCTATTGATTACATAGACTAAAGGACCACAACAGAGACACACATGATGAATCAAGAAGAATGATATTATGAGAAATAACTGGATAGTAAAAAAAGGTTATTACAAGTTGTAAAGATGTTCGTGAGGTATGTTTGTGAGAGAAAGAATTATGATGAGGAGAATATGAGAACAGAGAAGCACTCAGATATTGGAGGGGATAAATAAACAGGACATGTTATAAGGTAGTACCGTGAAGAAGGTGAAAGATAAAGAGGGGACAATAAAAAAAACAAGGGAATGAGGAAAGAATGTCACAAGCTCTGAATGTGATGCACAAATACATGTGTAATAAATAATGAAGAAGACATGAGAGAGAGGAATAGAGAAAGAGGAATATAGAGAGAAAGAGGAAATGTAAAGAGAGACATGGATCTTTTAGAGAATGTGCAGTGACTAAAAGGATGGAAGTGACAGGATGCAAGACGTGTAGGAGAAATGAAGAAAAAATGATTTTTGAGAGAAATGATAGTTGCAGTACGTGTGAATAAGTGATACTGGACAAGTGAAAGAAGTGAGAATGGTGGATATGGGGAGACTGATAATGTGTATGAGAGAAATTAAGTTATGATCTGCATGAGGTTGAAATGCATGAGAGATATTAGGGCAAAAAGATATATGAGTGGAATAAGAGTTATATGAGAAGGGTGGAAGTTGGATTTAATAATGCTTTTAGGATCAGGACGTTGGAAGTTAGAGGGAAAGATGGCAGTGAGATCTATGGGAAATTGGAAAGATGGCTGGGACATGTGAGATAAATTATATTTGATAATGAAATGCATGAGAGAAATTTATGAGAAATGAGGGCAACACAAGGGAGGGAAATTCAATTGGTGGGGAAATACCTCAAACCAGTAATCATACAAATGATCTTTGTGTGGGCCTTTGCTTGCTGTTGTAATGTGTAACAATACCATAGTGCAACAACAAATGACCTATATTGCTTCACCATTGAAACATCTTGGATTGTAACAGCATTTTTTTTATTTGTTTTTTTTTTTGTGTCAGTATCACTTTAATGGTTTTGTGCATAGTGTATGAGGGTGAACTGCAGAAATCATTAAAAAATACTGATATAGCAAGAGATATCAATATTACAGAAAATAATAGTAGAAATTTATTGATTGGATTAGTACATTTCCACATAGTAATCATATGCAACTATGTTTCTATTTCTCAAAGGGTTAATCAGTGTTTGGCAGAGATAAACCATTAGCCCTAATAATTATCACGCACTCAGGTGAATGGTAATTTCTCTCACACTGTTTCCTGGCCTCTAACGAGCTTCTGACTCGTTAAAAGGCCTGCAATTAGTGAGTCAGCAGGGTGGACAAAATGGCTGAATTGTTGGTAACTCTTCAAGTTCCAGAATAGTGTTAAAACCACCATTATTTACCAAAGGGGAAAAAGCAGTCATTCTATATAGAAATGCTCTTCTATACTTAACCTTCTATAAACCTACACTGTTTAAATATAGAAAAAAGGGGCAACTTTTTAACTAAAAAAAAAAAACATTTACAGGGAGCATAAAGCAAACTCTGCAGCAGCCTTAATTCTTTGGACAAATTCCTTTTTCTGTAGCTTTTTTTTAAATAAAGCAAATATATTATTATGCTGCTGACCATTTTTTGCAGATATGCCACTTCAAAAAACCTTTTCTAAGACTGCAAAGAGGCTTCTTGGCACACTGTCAGTTTGTAGATCCAAAAGGTTCTAACCTGGCAGAATGGTATCCTATAAAGTTATTGTCATGGTTTAATGTAGAGATCTGGTCTGGGAGCTCATCCCTGTAACAAGTTACTACCAGTCCGTATCACTGAGGAAACATCTGCTTGTAGCTGGGGAGCAGGGGCAGATAATGGATGCTGTGAAAAGTTGCCATTTGTCTTCATGACCAGTTACATCGATCCATTGTAGCCTCCCTCTCTGCTTAGCCTCAAGTCAACAGTTACTCAGATTATTCTCTAGTACCTAATGAGGTCTTAGTGTTGGTGGTCAAGCAAGGAAAAATCTGTATACTGACCTGAGGTACATTGGGGGGCAGATTTATCAAGGGTCGAATTTTGAGGGTTAAAAAACCCTCAAATTCGACCCTCAAAGTAAAATCCTTCGAATTTGAATATCGAATTCAAAGGATTTTAGCGCAAAAGCTTCGATGGAACAATCTAATAAAAATCGTTCGATCAAACAACAAAATCCTTCGGATCAAACGATTTTAAGCGATCGATCGAATGATTTTTATTCGATCAAAAAAAAACATAGAAAAGTGCTCTGGAAGGTCCCCATAGGCTAACATTGCACTTCGGTAGCTTTAATGTGGCGAAGTATGAAGTTTTTTTTAAAGAGACAGTACTTTGATTATGGAATAGTCAAACTATTTTTACTTCGAATTGTTCGAATCATTCGATTCAATCGAATTTGACCAATTCGATGGTTGAAGTACCCAAAAAAATACTTCGAAATGCGAATATTTTTGCATTCGAACTATTCACTCGAGCTTAGTAAATCTTCCCCTGAGTCTTATTTTCTTACAGCAGGCAAATATTAGGCACAAAAACACATAAAAAATACAGATGTAAAGGCTTTTGTGCTATGACAATGTAAAATGTAGCATTACTAGCTTATACATCGCATATAGAAATAGTGACTGATGCACATGATGGCAGTGTGCACTGCTGTGCTCACAAGGGATCCCAGTACTTTACACCAGTCTTTGATTATTCGTTAATTCTAGAGCTCCCTTAGTGCTCTGTGGAAGCTTCTTCTGCACAAATTGAATAACATTTATACCGAGGGAATGCTAAAGAATGGCCTTACAACAGGCTTATACAATTGTTGCAATATTTACAGCAAGTATTTTTTTAATACATTTTAAATTAGCTCCATTGTTTTTTCTAGCATTTTTGCCCCATTTCTTCCCATGCATTATAAAGCTTATACATTACTGGTGGATTAACTGGAAAAAAAGAGGATAAAGGAAAAGAGAAAATGAGTACGGGTTTGTCAACTGAGAGATTTGATGGTGGTGTTGATGGTAGTGGTAGTGGGAGGAGGCGATAGGAATAGCATGGGGTGAATTTGTTTAGTGAGATGGGGAAAGGAGGTTAGATGCCAATTGGCTATAATATGACAAAACCATAATTTTGTTGTGGAGAGAACAGCAGATTGGAGAGAACAGTCTCCGTCTGGCTCCGGAAAATCCTTTTATTTTGGCAAATAAAACATTGATATAACTACTTTCTTCTCTGCCAAAAAATGTAACACTATTTTTATATGAGAACAGCAATCACTACTCTCCCCCACTAAAAAAAATAATAATAAAAATATTAACCCTATTGTTGGCTTTGTGTTTGGAGATTCATTTCTATAATCATAACCTAGTAGAGTTTATTCTGCAGGACCTGCATCCACCTTCATTCAAGTTGGCTTGTGACAGCAATTGTAGAGGGGAAGTAGCTAACAAATAAATGCAAATGAAATAATCTCGGCAAGGGCACAGACAACCTTCAGTTTGTCAACAATAGTATGTATGCGTTTCCCCATCGTCAGTAAGGGCTGTTGTGCCACCTCTCAAGTGCAAAGTGTATAAGGCTGCTCACATGACCTTCCCAGGGATATAAAGGGCAGAACTGGATGGCAACACTGGGAGGAGGGAAGTGTCAGCACTGCACTGTAGCAGAAATAATAGTGCCAGAGCCAAGTGCTTAATTTGTATAGGCAGGCATGAAACACAGGGCCCAAGTGACACCACTAGGTCTTTAGCTGCTGCTAAGGGATCACTAAGTGCTCTGTCATCTTTTTAAACAAGTGTCTTGTGTATATGTATACATTTTCATATATATATATATATATATATATATATATATATATATATATATATATATATATATATATATATATATATATATATATATATATATATATATATATATATATATATATATATAAAGTGATGTTTATAACCCCCTCCTGTCTCTCTCCCACTCTCTGCATCTGCTCCCCTCCTGCCTTCTGTCTCTTTCTGCCAAATACTCTGTATTTTTCCAAGTGTTTTTTTTCCCTTTTTTAAGATATAACTTTGATATTTTTCCACTTATTTCGGGGGGATAAGAAGATTTAACCCTATCTGTCTAAACGCATGACTCTCTAGAAGCTACTAATAATCCAGTATTGAACTAGGTTGATTGTCAAAGCCCACTTTTGTACTGTAAAGAGTGTTAATATTTATTGCATATGGTCACTGTTTCATGGAAATGTGTGTGTGTGTGTGTGACAGTTAGGCCTATAAATCTTTGGACAGAGACAATTTTTTTTTCTAATTTTGGTTCTGAACATTACCACAATGAATTTTAAATGAAACAACTCAAATGCAGGTTGGCTGTCTTGCTGAACTGGGCTATTAGGTTTAGTTTCAGCTAGAGCACTCACTATATGTTCTCGTTATGTCTATGTGAGTTTCCTCCTGCACAACAAAAACATATAGGACGGTTAATTGGCTCCTGATAACTCTTACCATAGCATGTCAATATGATAAAGACCTTAGCTCGTTAGCTGCAATGTGTCAGGGACTGATGTGAATGATATATGATACCTGTAAAGCACTGGTGAATATATTAGCGCTACATAAACATTTATTATATGGAAATCCATTGTTCAAAATGTGCCTAAAATATAAAAAAAAATGCTTGTGAAGTAGCTAGAATAAAATGTGTTGTGATTTTCATATAGTGTGTGTGTGTGTGTGTGTGTGTGTGTGTGTGTATATATATATATATATATATATATATATATATATATATATATATATATATATAAACAAAATCATACTGCACACAACAGAGTAACTGCTTTTAATAGACAAGCTAAATAAATATATATATGTGTGTTTATTAGTTTGTGTATTTAAATGTCTTTAGGACAAGGGCACACTGGGCTGAAAAGCCTAAGGAATCAGAACCTACACTAGAATTAGTGTTCTTCTGTGCTTGCACCCAGAACCACTGCATCAGCCTGGGTACAGGCATATGGAGCAGATTTCAGAGTTTAAACATGTGAGTATGTATTTATTTTACCTAGACACAGCCCAGTGTGGACAAGACCTTAGTAATTTACAGTAAGACCCTTTATCCAGAAAGCTCTAGGACCCAATCATTCCAGTTATTAAATTCAGTGGGGTAACTAGATGTTATGGGGCCCCACAGCAAATTAAATGTAAAGCCAGTGTCGGACTGACCAGGAAAAGTCCTGGTGGGACCAGGTGTCAGTGAGCCCTCACACTGTTAGACATTTGACCTTTTTCATGGCCATTCCCTATTTTTTTAATGAGAACTAAGTGGCTTAATAGATGGAATAATAGATGATAGTATTATAGTATGAAAAGAAAAGAGACTAGGAGAATAGAGGTTGAGCGAGGAGAGGAAGAATAATAGTAGTGAGAGTGGGCCCCTGGTCTAAGGTTACTTGGTGGGCCCCTGGTCAAAGGTTTTTGGGTGGGCCCCTGGTGTCCCAGTCCGACACTATGTAGAGCCACCAAAATGTCCCCCACAGTTGCAGGGTTTACTTCCTGTGTAGTTATGCCCCTGAACAAATCATATACCTATAATAATGATATAGCCCAAGATAATTTTAGATAACATTATAGATGGTCAGTATTATTCCTCCATACTGTGTGGTGCATAAACAAAGTGATCATTGTGAGGTTACAGATACTGTGCATCATTTTACAGTAGGGTTTGGGAAAGGCAATGTGCTATGGGCGAGTGCTCTCCCTCAGACAGTGTTTATTGCAGACAGATGATGGTAGAGGAGGGAATAATTGATAGTGCTATGAAATATTAATGAATATCCAGGGGACTGAGCAGAGCTGCTACCCATTGCTCCCTAACTGTGGGTGAGTATAAAAGTGTGTACTATATGCTTGTGTGTGTGTGTGTGTGTATATATATATATATATATATATATATATATATATATATATATATATATATATATATATATATATATATACTGTATATATATATATATATATATATATACCTTACACATATTTATATGCATTTTACAAAGAATGAAAAAGACATGGGCATAAATATGTACAGTTTTGTTGCTGAGCATACTGGGTGTGTGTCCCACACAGCTGGCTGTCTGCATCCTGCACTGTGACATACAGATTGTCCCAGTCACATGCCGTGCGAGGCTGGCAGGGACACCTCATGTATCACATGGATTCATCCCTCCCTGTGTCACATAGACAGCCAGCGGCTTCCATAAGCCAGAAACTGCTGCAGCCAACCGTGCAGCCTGACACACAGTGACAGTCCCACTTCAAAAACTGTGCACACCTGCTGCAGCATTAACCCTCCTGACTGTGGTGCCCAGCAGGGGAATGGAAAGACTGCATGGCCCATAGCTCTCTCCTGTCTGTGTCATACGGCTAATAAGGCAGACTAGGTCTGAGCTAACAAGCCCATTATCTTCAGAGAGGGAGGTCAAATAAGGTCAGCTCCCTCCACCCTTGATTATCAGCCAGTCCCTTGGGTCCCTAGGCAGGTGATAGGTTAGTGGGTAATGTTAATCACTGTCTCTGCTCACAGTTATTTTGCCTGGTCGAATACACATCCGATTCTGCACGCACAATTAGAGCAGCGTGAGAGAGAGGGGAGGGGTGAGGGAGGGAACCTGAGAAAGGGAGAGGAAAATAGAAATGATGGCAGGGGGTAGAACAAGATTGTGGGTACCACTTGTGCCAAATGTATGCAGACCTGTATGCAATCCCATGCACATGGCTTCGGATTCATGTATGTAAAACTGTGTTAAATATAAATGCAAGTATCGGATGAAGAACTTGTTATAGAGTGAATGGCAAAAAAAACAGTGAATCTGAATTTTGTATAGAAAGTTGCCAATATGTAGTCAAATTGAACAGGGAAGAAAAAAATATTTAAAAAAAAGACTACATGTAAAAGAGAATTATTAAACAATGACAGTAGTGTGGTGTATTCCATTCTCACCTTTAACAGCATTAGAAATTGCTTTTCAAGGAATCCCTGCAAGACCAGAAATAATTAATAACCTGTTTAAAACATGAAAATTAAGCTGTTGCATGACCTAGAACTGCAGGGGCTCTAGCAGCAAGCTCCACCGCGCAAGCAGGCCCGGATTTGTGGAAAGGCCACCTAGGCCCGGGCCTAGGGCGGCAGGATTTTAGGGGGGCGGCATGCTGCCCAACCACACCCACATTGGTTCAAAAACACTGGAGATGCACTGGAGATACGATCATTTTTTAAATTTCCCGTGCACCAATCCCCGTTGCTCCTGTCCCCCTGGAGGTAGTGGGCCTAGGGGTGCCCACTATGTAAATCCGGCCCTGCGCGCAAGGCACTGTCATTTGTTCACTTTCCCAAGTAACTAAAGGTATAATTGTCAGACCGAACATGTTGCTTTATGCTAGTGCAGTCAATACACACATTTTGGTGAACAGAAGTGCAACCCACCCCCCCCTCTGTAAAAATCCTATTCTTGCCAGGAGTTCTGTTCACACTGATTGCATTATAGTCACTAACAATCAATGTACTAAACAATAATAGGGGCCTGTATGCAACCAGCCTTATAAATATACATATAAATCGAATTGTCTGTGGTTACACGTGCATAACCACAATCTAATATGAAGCTAGAAGAGACGTATAAAATGCGTATATTTGCAGACTCCCTGTGTAAATGTCACTATATGACAATGAAGTGACTTTTCTGCATTGTTTCAAGAGTCAATTTGTGATTAACAAATACTGTTTGTAACTACAATTACATTAACAAAAAATAATAAATGTTTATTGAAAAGTTACTTAGAATTACATTATCATTCATTACGCAAACAAACAATTTTTGGGTGAAGGGCACCATTCATAGCTTAATATCTTAATTCTTAATTAATCTTAATATCTTAATTTATTGTTTAGTATGTTATTTTTGTTAAGCATCTGGTTCACAGTTTGGGGCCCAAAGTAAGGCTATTTTTGTGAAGTAACTATATCGCCCTTCTTCACGCATATATTAATTTGATGCTGGTTTTACCTAATAAGCAAATAATAGTTAAATCATAATTCATATCTCTTCTATGCTCACATATGACTTGGTGATCTGGGTAATGTTCGTCCTGTCACTTTGGTTCAGTTAGCAGCATCAATACTGAGACCAAATAATAGGATTTGTAGTTAAACTGGATTTGCTATAATACATTTTCTCTTTTCTTAATATTACCTGCTTATCCTCATTGCCACCTATACTTCTGCTTCCCTTACATCAGCTTCTTTGTGGGAAACTTGTAAAAGGCCATTTTGAGACTGAGTCATCTTTCATGTACTCCCTTTTTTGAGTTCCAAAATATTACTTCATAGACATTGCCAACCTTAAAGGGAATGCTTTCATTTGATTTAATTGTAGTGCTTTCCTGCTGAGAAAAAAAGCTTCCTCTCATTTTTTGAAGATTTTGTTTTTCATATTCGATCTTTATTTGTGGATGATAATTTACATTTCTGGCAAATGTTTTACAGATAACAGGATAAGCCTTAAACCACCACCTCACTGATATTCAACAAAATCGACATATATAATAAAAGCCACTAACCCCCATATGTAGTAAAAGGTACTAAGTTTGCATAGGAGCAGTAACCCATAGCTACCAATAAGATGTTTGCTGTTCAAATTGACCTGTCACCCAGACATAAAAATTTGTATAATAAAAGTCCTTTTCAAATTAAACATGAAATCCAAACTCTATTTTTTTGAAGCATTCATAGATGTTTTAAACTCATTTAAAAATCTCAGCTGTCAATCAAATATTGTCTGCCCCTCCTCTATGCCTTAGGCATAGAGGCGGGGCAGGCAATTACTTTCACTTTTCATTCAGCACTTCCTAGATGTCACTGCTCTCCCCACATTAAATTGTGTAACCAGTGCATGGGAATGAACATCAGGTCCCCCATTCTGGTGAACAAACAAGATTCTGAGATGATGCAAGGCTTGTATTAATAACAGTGTCCACAAAATGGCTCCTGCCTGCTTGCAATAATTATAAAGTCCCAGACCAAAGGAAACAAGTTTAAAATAATTTATACAGTGTAATTAAAATTCATTTTGCTTGACTGATGTGATAAAATAGGATTTGGAATAATTTTTTTTTAGGTGACCGGTCCCCTTTAAACAGGAGACCTGTAAATTATACTTGCTGATTGGTTGCTATAGGTTACTGCTCCTGGGCAGTATAAAGAAGAGAGAAAAGATAAAAGCAACTTTTCTGCCAGCTATAATAGTACAGGAACTGGGAAGCAACCACATATCAGGAGCCCACCATAAAGAAGGAAACAGGTGTTGGTGTTTTGGCAACCTTAAGAGACTAATAGGCATGCTTATGCAAGAGCTAATAACAAATGAGTTAGATATGCTCAAACTCATTGCCTTCTTTTTAAGAAGAGTGAAGCAATTTAAATTGACTTATTAATGTAACCGCTCACCCTGTTACTGGGTGGGTCCAGGTGCAAATGCCCTGGACCTTTCGCTTAAACAATTGCATTCACAGGCATTCGTATTCAGGTCACTCACCGCCCGAAGTCCCTGGCCCGGGTGCGAAGCCCCAAACCCGCAGATTAGGGAGACCCAACAGACAATGTATATCCAATGTTGAGTGCACTTTCACAGACCAGCAGACGACTACTTTCTTAAAAAGAAAGAAACTTTATTTCCCCAATACTCCTCCTGACGTGTTTCGTGTGGTGTACACGATAGGCATCATGTTTCTTTCTTTTAATCACTCGTCGTCTGCTGGTCTGTGAAAGTGCACGCAACATTGGACAAACATTATGCAAGGCCTGTCTAACCATTTAAAGGGATTGTTCACCTTTGAGTTAACTTTTAGTATAATGTAGAAAGTGACATTCTGAGAAATTTGCAATCAGTTTTCATTTTTTATTATTTGTGTTTTTTGAGTTAATTAGATTTTTATTCTCTGGTTTACAATTTCAGCTGGGGTCCAAGTTACCCTAAAGCTGGCCACAGACACAAAGATCCGATCGTACGAATCAATGAACGATCCGACTTTCCCATCTCCCGACCTGCTACTAACCATTCAGATCAAAGTCTTATAATTCCGACTAAATAAAGTAGTTAAAGAACAGATCAGCCGATGTTCTGCCCCTGACAGCAATCGTACGATAGACAAAGCTAGTGACAGTCTCCCACTGAAAATCGTACGATCGGCAATACACGCAGAGATATAATCGGCAGCCGACAGAAATTTTCTAAGCTGTCCGATCAACCAAACGACCTCCGTCGGATGAAAAATGTCGGGACTCTCCACACACGTTCCGAAAATCGTACGAATCCTCAATTCGTATGATGAGATCTTTGCGTCTAACAACCATGCATTAATTTGAATTAGAGACTGGGATATGAATAGGAGAGGGCCTGAATAGAAAGATGAGTAATGAAAAGTAGCAATAACAATATATTGGTAACTTTACAGAGCATTTGTTTTTAGATGGGGTCAGTGACCCCCAGTTGAAAGCAGGAAACAGTAAGAAATATATTTTAAAAACTATATAAAAAAAGTTATGAAAACCAATTGAAAAGTTGCTTAGAAATGGCCATTCTATAACATACTAAAAGTTAACTTAAAGGTGAACCACCCCTTTAAGTCAAAACATGAATGGTAGCCGCAAATGCTTCAGAAAGATAAAGAGGTAAATGGCAATTATCCAAAAGCCCTTGGGTCTTTTAGCGGCAGCTACCCTTTTCCCTATGTTTGAAATTCCACATAATACAAGAAATCAGTGCTGCCCATCTTGAGGCCAGAAGGCTGAATGCATCCTTCCAAAGAATATTAAGGTCCCCAGACTGTGAAGTATCCCAGATGGAACGGATTGGACAGTTCAAGGGTTAAAAAATAAGCCTATAGCTACACAATAACATTGTAGTAGCAGCAGGCTAAAGAATAAGCTTTTGACTTCCTATTTGGGGAGCTTGGCCCCACCACCCACAGAGTCCTTGGGGTGGGAAGCAAACAAAATCATTTTCTTACACTCTCAGACTGTTTTTTTTTTTTAACCAAAAGCCCAGAAAGGAATGCCTTCTATAAAGGGATTTGCAGAGAATATCAGTCAGTTCCTCCTCTTGCTCAGATTCTCCCTCTGTATAATTCCTTATTTTTTCTCTTCCAGCACCAACTCTGTTCTTTAATTCACAATGTAAGCTACATTTCCTTGCCATTCATTCATTGTGCTCTCTTTGCCACATTTACTTCTTTTTCCCTTCAGTTGTTTTTTCTATTACTCTCCTGACTTCTCATTCTCAGTTCTTCTCTCTTTCGCTATCCCCCTCCTCCCACATCTCTTTGAACATTAAAGACTTCTAGCCAAAGGGCTGAGGATCTAATAGAAATTCAAATGAAGTTTTCACTATCTGTTCATGATATAGTTTGGGGACTAGTATACAGTATACTGCTGCAGCATGCATGGCATTGAATATTATGTCGTACTGGAGAATTGGCCATATAAAGATATAGGTAGATTTGATGGACAAATATATCTACACACCAAAAAAAAGACATACAGAATCATAGATCAGTGAAGTTATAGAAAGTATATGACACTGAAGTGTGAAAGCAAGTGACCCAATGTATGGAATTTTCTGTAGCTGTATATAACAACTGCAGCAATGGGGTATTGAATTTACATAAATACATAAATGCATTGGAACAGAAAGGGAAATGACATGGCCTCTCGTTTATGCTTCATAAGGATATTTTATAAAAGGCAGAGGTTTAGCTTTATTCAGGATTAGAGGAAACCATCTCAAAACTACTCAGTTTGCTCATTACAACGGTTTGAGCATTAATGGCTTTTTGCTGAGGGCAGTTTGACGGTCGGACACATATTGACCTTTTCCCCGCGGAGAGAGACACACACTCCAGGGAAAGAAGGGTCAGCAGATAAAAAAAAGACAATCCCAAAATGCCATTTTGTTTTTCCCTGAGATGTGAGAGCAGCCATCCTGAACTTTTCAAACACAGCAAACCTGTCAGAGGGTTTAGGATTCAACAGGAGATATAACATCGCCTTAACCCTTTCTCAGGAGAAGGCATGTCTTGAAGTTTTTCTAGAGAACCTTGTTTACCAGTTCAAATGATATCTGTAGAATCTTACACAGACCAGCTGACACTATACCTTAAAATGGGACCTCCTTTGCTCTGTGTAGATATCTTCTCAACCTTGAAATCAGTTTCTCTGGGGACTGTCCAAGAGGCTGACAGTTTAATTTCATACACTTTTCTGGCAATGCAGCATAGAAGTAAAAGAGGAAGGAGCTATATATATAGAGAGAGAGAGAGGTAATATATCCTATTTTAATACACAAAAGCCATGAATATTCTGTAAATGATATCCTTATAAACGGTGAGTTCTGATGTCATCAGTTATAAACGGTGAGTTCTGATGTCATTTGTCACATGGCTGAAATTTGTGTATTATAATAAATAAAAGTACCCCCAGTTGCAAAATATGAGGATATTAGAAGTTACCTCGGAGTTCCATGACCTGTATAAAAACACTCGGCCTTCGGCCTCGTGTTTTTATATGGTCATGAAACTCCTTGGTAACTTATAATATCCTTATATTTTACAAGAGGGGGTACTTTATTCACTATATACTTATAGGGACAGGCTGTATGGATCCAGTTCTATAAAACGAGAGGTCATTTTGAGATACACAGTAATTAGTGTTATGGGCAAAGGTGTAATAAGAGAAACGTTATACAAAAAGATATAAATAACTAGAGGTAGAGTTGGTGTTATAGGGTTAGTTTACACTAAGTAATAAGTGTAGTTATAGGGATTGTTATATGGAGAGATGTGGGTAGTTATAGGGAGAGATTTTATGAAGAGATAGGAGAAATTAAAAGGAGAGGTTATACAGTATAGTCAAAAAAATGGAAACAGGGAAAGTTTATGTGTTTGGAAGGCATTAGTTGACTCAATTTTATGTATGATGTGATGGATCCATTCACAGTCACATTATAGGCTAATGTAACTGTCTCTCAAGTGGCAGTTTCTATTGCAATCTGTTTTTGGAGGAGGACATATAGATAGACTCAAGTGTCCAAATTATAGGCAGAGTATATAAACTTTTAGATTCCATTGAGGCATTACTGATGGCATTGTCAACAGTCTCAAATCTTTTGGTTGCTGCACAGAAACATATCTCTGAGGCCAGTGACAGGGCATATGTATAATCCCCACAATGCGTAGCACTTGTCACTGTTAAGTTACAGATACACGGATTCATGATTCAAGGGGAGATACATCAAAATGTAAAATGTCTTTATTTTGCAGATAGACTCATTCTTGGGTATTTATTATTTGTCCCTTGAATTTTATCAAGTGTGGCTGAGAAACTATTTCTCGCATTGCTAGGGTTAAATTGGCTTTAATGTTAAAGCTAATTTAGAATTCATGACAACTCTTCAGAAAAAGCAGGCTGGCGAGAGGACAAACGAAAAATTAATCAATAGGAAATATCATTTTGATCATGCTGGAGAAAATCAGGATATGCCCACAATTTGTCAGTTTTCAGTGGTAGTTTAAATATTACAGAAATCTACCTATGTGTTCCACAAGCCTAACTAAATTACTAGGAGCCAGTAGCATTTTTTAGCTGACAAGCAGGGGTGATTGAATGAGATTACACGACATGCTCAGCAATTCATAAATATAAATCTAAGGTCATCAGGCCAGAATGAATGTTCCGCAACCTATAGTGATCCAATAAGGGACACCATGCTGCCTCTTCTGTCAGATTTGAACTCCTCATGTACAGCCCCCGCCTGTCCTGTGCTCCTTCACTAACGAAGCAAACTTGCCATTTCAAGAGGTTCGTTAGCATTTGCATATCCGTGTAGCTTGTCTGAAAGAAGGATCGTCAGACGGAGCAGGCTAATTTGCATGTTAATGAGGCAGTCTGTGGAACAGTGACAGGCCGCTCTGTACACCCCGCACACACACACACACACACACAAATCAAAAGCACCCAGATGGACGTGTGTGTATGTCAGGAGATATATATATATATATATATATATATATATATATATATATATATATATATATATATATATATATATATATACTGTATAGATATATACATACACAAAAATTCAGTTCTATACACATAGTCAAGACTACTATTTTATGTGTATAATATATGAATAAATATAGATCATTTTATTTAGGTAGGTTTACCAAATGATAATGGTTATCTCTCTTTATATATAGATGCTTAGCCTAATTAATTAACCAGCGCAGAAAGCTTAAAATGGAAGTACAGAGAAGATACCCAGCATCATTTTTACTCTTAGTTGCATATTTATAAAGCTGTTAAAAAAACCCACTGGGTTGAAATGTACCACACATCACCACATTAATGTCACCGCCAATAAAATCCTGTATAGCTACAAACCTGTATATAGACGTGTTAGATTTTGATGTAAAAATTATGTTTCCTCCATAAAAACCAGCATTTTGGGCCGATGTTTTCACTGAAGTAGTGATTTTCATTAATGTCATATCTGTCAGCTACCTTGTAAGAAGGAGCGGATGGGAGCACATTAGCTTTTCTCCGCCTGCATAGAAAACGCAAACAGACAAAAGCTAATGAGCTCCCATCCGCAGGCAGAGAATAGCTGATGAAAAACCCCTGTGTGCCACTATCCTTATGAGTTATGCAAAAAGTAAAATAATGATAAACATTACATTAGCATGGCATCTCAGCATGATAAGCTCTTTCTAATAGATTATTTATTGTCTGAACACATTCTCTGTGCTCTCCTCTACCAGTGTGTAGATGTTGAAGACAGCAAGAGGTGCTGGACTGGGGTTTTTGGACCCACCAGAAACCTCATTGCAAAGGCCCCCACTTCCTCCCCCCAAACCTCAACCCCTATATGCAGTATATATCTGGTTACTGCCTGCTGCTGACACCTGCCCAAGGATAAACCATTCCCCTACCCCATAAATCCTGGGCAAGCTGCAGGCCAGTTATGGTGAGGTCCACCTGGATTTCTCGCCTTGAGAGCAGGGGACGACTGTTATGCAGAATGGTGGGATCCTCTTTGTGGAAGGGGTCACTTTTCGAAATCAGGGAAGTCCAACCTGCAGTCCTCCAGCTGTTGTTAAACCACAACTCACAGAATCCTCTCCGCATATTGGGAACAATTATACAATATATTATTTCTTGTGCTTGGGCTTTTCCATTCCAATGGAGGTTTATGAAGTATGGGATGGGGTTAAGGCCCATCTCTAAAACATTATTGCTACAGAGCAGTGAAATACTGATTAACATACTCAGTCTGGCTGCTTGCAAACCATTTTCTCATTGTTTTATTATTTTAATTTTGGTGTCAGACATTGTGAATCTGCAATGTGGTCAACTCACTATTTTTCACAACCACCAAAAAGTCCATTGGCATAATTGTTTCTACAAGTAGTTTAAATGAAAAGAGATCCATTACCTTCCATGGAAGCAATTAATAATGATTGGAGGGTACCCTCACTTACTCTGCACACAGACATTTTTCCAGAGGTGGATGCTAAACAGAGAATGACAGACAATGTTCTTATGTTTCATGGGAATAGTGACAAAAATTTGTTTTCACTTGGTGAAGCACAGCCAAACACAGAGATTCATTTATTTTGCAGGTAATGCTTTCACAGTGACACTCAAATCAGGATGACGGTAAGAAGAGAAGGAAGCACTGGATTTTCACATTCTTCCAGCCTCTGCTTGGATACTTGTGATCTTAATACTCAGAAGCATGAGAAATAAGAAGGGCAGAGGCAGAGGGGGAAAGGAAGAAGCAAGAGGGAGACAAATCACGAGATGAAAATATAGCATGGGGCAGATAGAGGAAAAAATAGGCAAGAAGGAATAACAATTAAAAGAAATACTGTACTATACACATTTTATACTATAACAACATTTCAAGGAATATTCTGCTGGTGTGTGCCTGCTCAGCGCTGTTATTAGCTGTGCATTGTAAATGTTTATTTGGGGGCCGATTCACTAACTTC
This sequence comes from Xenopus laevis, assembly GCF_017654675.1. Classification (NCBI taxonomy): domain Eukaryota; kingdom Metazoa; phylum Chordata; class Amphibia; order Anura; family Pipidae; genus Xenopus; species Xenopus laevis. Next base: position 59,814,106 of record NC_054373.1, on the reverse strand, counting down.
GAGTGAAGGATTCGAAGTAAAAAAACTTCGAATTTTTGTGCTCCTCGACTATCGAATTGGCGTAAATTCGCCTGAGTAGAATGATTCGAATAGATCGAGCGCAAAAACGCTGCGACTATTCGCCATTCGATAGTCGAAGTACTGGATCGAGCGCAAAAACGCTGCGACTATTCGCCCATTCGATAGTTGAAGTACTGTCTCTTTTAAAAATACTTCGACTGCCTACTTCGCCACCTAAAACCTACCGAATTGCTTTAAAAGCCTATGGGAAAGTCCCATAGGCTTGTTTTCCAAGTTTTTGATCGAATAAAAAGGCATTCGATTGAATGAAAATCCTTTGAGCGAATATTTGATCGAGCGCCTATTCGCCTGGCGAATAGTCGCCAATTCGACTATTCGCCAGCACGTAAATTCGCCCGAATTGCCTATTTGATTCTATTCCCCAGTCGAATTTCGAGGGATTTAACCCCTCGAAATTCGACCCTTGATGAATTTGCCCCTTACTGTAGTCAGGAATAATATTCCCCTTTATAATCATAGTACATTTCTGACTTACTACAGGAATGTATTGATAATTAATTTATTATAGTTATTTAGGCAAGAGGGAAGTAGAGCCTTAAGAGATATACTGTAAATATGATCATATTTTATTATTTTTAAATATTCCACGGGGACTGGACAAAATTATGAAATGCTATTAATACTAAATCATAAGGAATTCCTTTACCTTAATCCAGCTTCTGTTTTAGCTCAGTCCTAGTTGAAAAGTTGTTATTCAAGTCCCTAGCTTTCAGAGAATTTATCCACCACACACACTGTGAAAAGTAGAGAGACATCAAGTCCCAGAACACATCATTTCACAATGGAATATGGTAAGGGATGGGTTGCATTATACCGTGTCCCTAAGCAATGCTGGGATGGTTTCCTTTCAATCTGTTTAATCAGGTATGTAAAAAAAAATATATACATTTATTTCTGGAAGTTTTCTGCATAAACTGAACTGAAGAGGGTGGTTATATTTTGCATTTAAATAATTTTGATGGTTATGACACTAACACAACTGCAATTTGGACATCAACTATTTGACTTCTTTAAAAATCTGTTTGATTTCTTGTGTTTTTCATACTGTGGTGCTGTATTTCAGATGGCTTTTATTACAGAACCAATGTTGGTATTGAATTTAATTTGAAACACAGCTAGAATTATTTTCAGTGATCTAGATCAAAACACAAAATCACTGGGGCCTGGGACAAAGCCACTTTGTGGAGCATTCAACCTATGGCTATAGGTTCGCGCCGCAGTTTTTAAAAAAGCTAATTGCTGTGTAAATACACTAGCGGAAGTGCCATAGCCTTAACTTGAAACCTCTATGCAGTGGTCGGCTTTTTTAAAAACCGTGGCACGGATCACCGCAAAAACGCCACAGTTATACGTATATGTGTCCATTGCCTATGGCCTTTCAGCTGTCTTTGAACTGCAAGTAAATACACACTGTGATAACACTTGTAGTTATACATTAACATCTAAATGGCTACATGGAAGGCAATATCCTCTGCTCTTCTTGTTACCCCACTTCCTCTTTCTACTTGCAACTTCTTCCAGGCCCAGTACAATCATCAGTTTGCCTACTTGCTATTTTTGCAAGTTTAAAAAAAACAATTTGCTATTTTGTTTTTCAAAATTTTGAATGTTTAAAGGAAGACAGATGTTCAGCAGAAAATTTTGTAGCCAGTGTCATGCAGTAATTTTCGGTTCTCTGATGCTTTCATCGTTTACATTACATCACATTATATCTTTCTTCTAAACCCAGTACCTCCTAGTACCCCTACCCCCAATCAACTTTCACTGAGAACCATTTAGCTAATGGGAACATCACCCATTTCTATTATGAGATATTTCTGTCAGTTGACTTAATTAGGAATTTTCGAGGGTAGTAGATCTCTTCAACAGAAGCCTACAGGAAACTAGTATAACTCAAGAATAATCATTTTTGGTATATATGCTCTCTCAGATAACTTCAGTGAAAAGTATTAGGAGTCATTTACAAAAATCATACATGTTTCCAAAAACTGAGGGATAATATGTGCTGTCCAATCAGCACTTGGGTGCTGGAAAAAGCCCCAGTATCAAGGGGAAACATTCCGCACTCCAAATAATTAAGTAAAAGAGTAGAAATATCTTTATTATAGCATGATCAAAAAGTACTAACCTCACAGTCTATGGCTTTATGCATTTCATGCCCAAATGGCATTTAATCGTATGCTTATAATGCCTATAATAAAGAATGTGGAATGTTTTTGTAATTGTCATTTACAAAAAAAGTGCAAGAACACTAAGAGGCACAAGAGCACTACGTTTAGTGCTCATTCAGGCATCTGACTGTACTCTGCAAAGCACAACATCACAGGCCAGCCCTATCATTACTGCCAATAATATGGTAGGTGGTAAAGACACCTATTGTTGTTGCTTACATTTGTTACCACGCCCTAGTTGTTATTTACAATTGCAACTGCAGTTTGTGCAAATTTCTCAGTAGTTAGTTACCCCATTAATTTAAGGTACTTTTGTCAAAATGCACTCCTTGCAGTTCTGTCTAGTTGTGTTCTACGCTACTCTGTGCTTTCTGCCTCCTGTTCCAAATCAAGTGCAGTTGCACCTATTCATACAGAGGAACTCTGGAGCTACCACCACCTGTAAAATTCCAGAGTAGAGATTTATTTATTTACAAAAGAGATAGCCTTATGCGTTTCAGGTTACATTAACACATAGGGGCCCATTTATTAAATCTCCAATTTTTCTGGTCCAGTTTTTAAAGGGGAAAACTCAGATTTTTAGAGGGAAAAGAAAGTCAATTTTTTAGCAATTGATCGTACCCCAAAGCTGCTAAAAATTGAAATCCAAAAAGACTCCATATCAAACCTGTCGAGGTCATGTTTCTTGACATTGTAATCGACACTGGTTTTTGACCAATAATCTGATAAAGTTGAGTTTTTGCAGTGACAATTCGATAAATTTGAGTTTTTGTAGCATGAATCGTACTATTCAAATTTATGCACACATTTTTTGCTACGTCTTAAAACTCTAAACTCTAAAAACATATTCTTATATTTCCGCCATACATGCCCCAGTCCCACAGATGTCACTCCAGTTATTAATCTTGCTTCTTTCATCTGCATGACATTGCCCATTTTAACCCTTAAATTAGCATAGAAACAGCCATAACACCTTTCCACTCTATTATTATTTTACATCTAGATTACCATAACCTAATCCTTATAAAAATTCCACTCCACTGCCTTTCTCCACTTTCATTCTGTTCTAAATGCTGCTGATAGACTCATCCACTTATCTCACTGCTCCATATCAGCTTCTCTCCTCTGTAAATCCCTACACAGGCTCCCAATTTCCTCTTAAATTAAATTCAGACTCTTAACAATGATATTCATGGACCTTAACAATAAAACCTCTCCCTACATTTCAGCTCTGATAGCAAAATACACCTCTTCACACCTACATTCTGCTTCTGATCTTTCCATGTTGTTTCCTTGCATAGCCTTATCCCCTTTTCGACCGGAATTCTTTTCTCAAACTCCTGCATGGAATATCCTGACACAAACTGTCAGGTTCCCTCATTCCCTCTAAACAATTAAATGCTGACTAACAACCAACGTTTCAAAGAAGTCTGTTTCATGTACACTGAATTATCAGTCATTTTACCCGAAAGGATCATTGGCAATTCATCCCAACATTATAGAGGTCATTTATGACTGCAGCAACTGTGCAAAGTGCAATTTCAGGTAAATTCTGGCATTAACACCTTTGAGAGTGGTGTTAGTGCCACGGTTGTGTCAATTGGCACACTGAGTGCTTTTCATAATAGCTTGCAGTATAGAAACATAGCCACAGAGTACAATCTTTAACTAATGTTCGCACGTCTATGGCAAACTTTGCACATGGTGATCCAAATTGCAGTCTTTATCTGTTCCAAGTATTCTGAATAATATATCCCATAACTGTAATATTATTGTAAAGTGCTGTGCACATTGTTGTCACTATATTATAAATGATTAAGATGATGATTGCGACCTATCAGATGCAGCTTCATCTCTACATCCAGCTTAAAGCTGTGCTATTCAAGATAATGTCAAAACTCCCTCTGATATATTTATGTACTATATAATAAATTAGAAAATACACATAAAAGAGCCCTATAACCTAAATAACTTATGTTAGGAGGCCCATGAAGAGTTACATGTAGTGATCCCTTTGTGCAAAGTTGTAAATCTGGCCACACATTGACAGACCCAGTTATAGAAAAACTGGAAAGTGCTATAGCATTTTAAATACATTTGGGGGCAACAGCACAGACCAACCACAAGACAATTTCCTTCTATTTCTGGAACATGTTGCTGGTCAATGTCACAATGCAATAGCTTGAGATCTTGCTATGTTCTACAACAGAAAGGATTGCATAGCATCTGGTCTATATTTAAGGATCAGTTGTACACTATAAAACACAACAGAAAAACTTACAAAACAATATAGTTTACACCTGAGATCAATTACTTTCCCATAAATTATATATATAATCAGCCCAGCAAAAAAGTATGTGTATCCAAGGGCTTGAAATCATATATTACTGTTGATTTTGTTGGTACATAGATACTGTATGTGTAGGAGGATATATCCTGTACAATGAGTCTCAAGAGAAGCTTTTTGAAGACTGCAGGGTAATAGGCCAAATGCTATGCAAGATATATTCTGTATAAAATAAGAGAAGGGTTTAAGAATATATTCATAATATACAGTAAACGCCAAAGAGCAGTTCACAAATTAATACAGGACAAGGCAACATATAACCACTAATATTAAGTCACATTTTTAACAGAGTCAATTTATATATGGTGATTAATCCCTGATATTTCCTGTTCCCAGATCCACTGGTCTGCTCTGCCCAGCCCAGTGTGGCTGAAAACACAAAATAATAGCAGACCATACATTTTGTATGATGGTTAAGGTAGTACAAATAATAATGTTTAATTATATGTATCAAAGCAAAGCACAAAATGCATTCTTTGCCTAACTTATATGCATAGATTCTCTTTTAAGTAATTTTTCTGAGTTTACCAAGAAAAATTATTAGTAATTTTCAAGGAAAGATCAAGGGGGATCTATGGTTTCTAAAGCTTGGATCACTGTTTTGTGTTAGTTCTGAAGAGTTGACTAATGGCTCCTCAAAGACAAACTACTGGTAGAAATCTTTTGGATTCTTTTATCAGATTCTTGCCAAAAGTGTTTGTCAAGTTGCCATTCATGTTGACTTGTGATTATGCACAACAATTAACTTTTTTTGTCCGATTCTCATTAAAAATGCATTGCCATTCATTGCCATGTGTAACAGTTGTGATTCTTTGAGCGTTGATACCTGTATTGGGCATTTTTTGACAATGGCAGCCAGTTAGAATTATTACATTTACATATTTTTATTTTAGTAAGGGAAAGACAACATTTACTAATTTTCATTATCTAATGTGGGACCATCTTGCTTAGAATTGGCCTAAAATCTTTACCAACTGTGTGACATAACTGATGCTACCTGCAATAAACATTAAAACTGCACCATTCTGCATTGTGCAGCAGTTTGATATTTTTTTCACACCCTTTCTTGATTGTCCAGAACAAACTGTTACTGCTCAGTAAAAAACAAATTCACTTATTGATTTGAGAAGTCTGACCTATTTCATATTGACTACCTTGGTTTGAAGGAGAGGGTGTATGACTATTACTCTAGGGCTCTACTGCCCTAGGGTACTACTGTTAGGGGTTTTCTGTTGAGATTGGGGTTATGGTTATTTCTTCTGTTATGCTTTAATTCAGAAGTTTCCAAAATGAAAGAGATATAGGAATAAAAGCTAAAAACTGTAACTCAAAAAGCACAAATAGATTATAGTACTACATTTGTATGCATGTACGTGTTTAGAATTTTAGTTGCAGAGTTACACTGTGTCTGCATACTTTTTGTATCCAACTAAATGTCCTAAGGGGTGTGTGTTATTTTCTTTCTACTGCAGCTGACTGCAACCAATGTTGCAGAGCACAAAACAGGAGCTCTATAAAAATGGCTGCTTCCACTTGGTACTAGTTACTAATTCTAAATGCTTCCTACACTGGCTCACGTGCAAGGCACATTTCATGCATTATAAGGGTAGAGGAGGGAGGAGAAAGCAACGGAGGGGAGGGTGACAGGAGGGAGGGGAGAGCAATGGAGTGGAGGGTGAGAGGAGGGAGGGGAGAACAACGGAGGGGTGGGTGACAGAGGGAAGAAAATGGAGTATGACTGAGGGGTGTGAACATGGACTAGGGGTAGGCAGAAGACAAGGTAGCTACCCAGCGCGCACCTATCATTGCGTCCTGATTATAAGACATGTGGCAGAAACTCAGGCATGCAGCGTAACTGCATATATTTCTACTCTTGGACAAATTTATGAGCTATTTTGCTCTACATTCATAAATAAGGCCCCAGGTCATGTAGATATTGCTGTCTGACATACACAGTTATATACAAACAACTTTGCCCCCATTTCCCTTTATTCACGTTGCCTTAGTATTTATCGCTGCCTATCGTCATGACATCACATAGTAGTGTAATTATGTCTGGCAAAAGACATAATTACAAAGTTTATAAGACAGCATTAAATAAACCCAGTAGGACTGTTTCCCACCAATATGGATTCATGCAGCTTTATTATCATAAAAAAGACTGCTATCTGAATGTTTGTGAATATTGTGTGAACTGCTGCATGCTGCAATGTTTTTGTGTATTATTTTATATACTATATATATTATATATTCTTTACATAGTTACATACCGTAGTTAAATTGGGTTGAAAAAAGACATCAAGTTCAACCCCTCCAAATGAAAACCCAGCATCCATACACACACCCCTCCCTACTTTCACATAAATTATATATACCCATATCTATATTAACTATAGTTATCACAATAGCCTTTGATATTATGTCTTTCCAAAAAATCATCCAAGCCATTCTTAAAGGCATTAACAGAATCAGCCATCACAGCATCACCTGGCAGTGCATTCCACAACCTCACTGTCCTCACTGTGAAGAACCCCCTACGTTGTTTCAAATGAAAGTTCTTTTCTTCTAGTCTGAAGGGGTGTCCTCTGGCAAGGGAAAGTTGTGCTCACCACTAATTTTTAAAACCATTAAGCGGGGGTGCAATGAGGCTGTGACCACAAAATACATATAGACAAATACAAGAGTCCTCTGCACTCAACCCATTATCAATATATTTAAGACAGAGACATTTCGTGCATACTGCTACTGAAAAATGCCTTACCCTTTAAACAAAACAGGGATTGTTTGTCCATATATTGCAATATATTTAAGCTGGCCAACTACGTCAAAGTCATCCCATATCTGGCCAGTCCTATGCTCAATTTTCATCTGATTCATTAAGAATTCTATTGCTTCATTATACATTTTAAAAAGGGACTAAGTTTTACCTGCAACTTACTAGCTGCTTTCAAAGTTAAAGCATACAAACCTTAGTGTTACGCACAGCCGCTCCTCTGGTGAAATTGGAACCCTCATCAATGTATGGGCACGATACAGGCCTGGCTTTAAAATGTTCAGAAGTTCATCAAAACTTTTAATAGACATTCTGAAACTTGTAATAGGCATTCGAAAAGCTTTCCTACCACTGACGTCAGACTAACTGGCCTATAGTTTTGAGGCTGTGGAGATCTTGATATTTGCATGGTTATTATTTATATTAGAGCTCATTCACAGTAACAGTTTTGACTGAATGTGTCAACCTGTTGTTATAAAATCCAGAACATCTTTTGCAAATTTCCCAGATTCTCAGAGCAGCAATTTTCTTGTGGTACTGTATCTCTGCTCTTGACAGTTCTTGGTTATCTGTGCCATTTATTTTTATAGGCCTGTTTAAATGAGCCTCTTTCTCTCTTGTATGATGTACCGTTGCTGCGTCACAGTGACCGGACACGCCGGTTCCGCTATTTCAAGGATAACGATAGACAAATTTGCCACGCCTGACGAATAACTACCCAGCATAACAAATTAGTTTTCCCTTAGAAATCACAGATATTGTGTAAATAATGTTATATATCTTCCCTTCTGTTTAGATCATTTCTGAAGTGTCCCTCGAAAATAATAGAAGTGGGCAAAATTGAGTTATGAGTAGAATAAGTAAAATATGTTTTAGACATAAAAGATATATGCACGGACCATTATGGCCTCAGTTTGGGAGACTAAGGGGCTAAGTTATATTTTAGTGCTTCTGACTGATGCCACTTGTGAAAGAGTTAACAGTTAACAGTTGCATTTCCATGCTGGAACAATACATTCCATTATGAAGAACCTGCATCATTAATCCTTGCATAAGATTTGCATACAGACCTGTGCACGTACACCAATAGGAAATGAATGTGCGTCGACTTGTCAAAGCAGTAGAACACATTCAGTTGGATTAGCGCATCTATCAGCTTTGAGAAACCGTTTCCTGGCTGTCAGGAGAAGTGTTAGTTACCTTGTAAAACAGATTAATCTGCTGGGAATCTTTCTAGATTTTCCAGTTTAATAAAAATTGAGCCCCATAATGTTTTGCAATGTTTATTATTTTTGTTCTATTAATTTGTAGTCGATATATCTATATATATATATCTATATATCTATATATATATATATATATATATATATATATATATATATATATATATATATATATAAATGTGAGATTGTCACAAAATTGTCTTTCAGGGTTAGTAATATGTGTTACATTTTTTTAAAGTGATTCTGTCCACTTTTCCTTTATTGTACAGCACAGAAGTGGGATGTCATACTTCATAATGCAATAAAGTGTAACACAAACAGCATTTAGTGAACGGACTAAATAATCTGGCATTCTATAAAAACACAACCTTTATTAATGCCACAAACACCTATTAAAAAGCCCCAGAGCCCATACAAATAGTAATGGGTGAATTGGTCCCAATTGGCTGAAAAATTTTGAAACATATTGTCAATGGGTGTAAAAATTATTTTGACGCACGTCATTTTCTACGCCTGCGCCAATTTTTATAAGCGCGCCTATTTTGTCCAAATGTATTAAAGTGAATGGGCGTCCGAATCATTCTGACGCACAAGATTTTTTTGGCGCGCAACTATTCTGTCGTGCGCCAAAATTTTTTTGATGCAGCGGAACGCTGAAGTTCACGCCTGGTGAATTTATTCGCTCATCACTACTTACAAACCTTATAAAGAGCTACAGTATATTGCTTCTAAACATGGAGGTAAGAAATATTGCTTGAGTAGTGCATGTTGGCTTATGGGTAATTAATCATGATGGACAGAATTTGACAAAGAAGATTTTTCAGAGACTCTAACAAAATAAAACACATCAGTTCCCAAAAATATGCATTTCAATATCCTCTAAATTATATTTTGATTTGTAAGGTGTCGTTTTCAGGTGCATCATTGAACATCGTTCTGAAATATAAAGAGGAAAAAGAATAGAGAAGATCAGAGCAGAGAATAAAAGAAAAAAACCTGGGAAAAGATCATTCTACTACACTAAGCAAATGTCCTCACTGCAGTAACCCTAGCCTTCGGCCTCATGATTTTATATGGTCATGAAACACCTCGGTAACTTTTAATTTCCTTATAATTTACAAGAGGGTGTACTTTATTCACTATATATATATATATATATATATATATATATATATATATATATATATATATATATATATATATATATATAGTAGTTCAAAGAAAGCACTAATGACATTGACCATCAAATATATTTCAAAGTGTATTTATTAGTGCGTTTCGGCTCACATAGAGCCGTCATCTATGTGAGCCGAAACACGTTGATGCACCATGCACAAATAAATACACTTTGAAATATATTTGATGGTCAATGCCGTGAGTGCTTTCTTTGAACTTCTATTGATTTATTGGTCAGCACCCGTCGAGAAAACTATTGAATGGTGAGTGCCGTTTGATCCCATATATATATATATATATATATATATATATATATATATATATATATATAAATAGAATAATTATTAATTCAGATACTGAATCCTAAAAATTGCCCACAGCTTTATGTATTTATACTGGATCTAAAAGTGCTGCCATTTTTTACACAGCAGTATTAAAGTATTATATAAAGTGAACTAATAAAACATTTTTATGTAAAAATTTGAAGTGCTGAATTAATTTTATTCCATGATAAGGTTCTTAGCACAAAGGTTGCAGGGCTTAGTCTCTTATGAAGGCACTTGAACAGCGCATTTTTATGACCTCCACAAATTAATTGGGGAACATAAGTGATGATTATTGTCTGTGACAGACAAGCAAAAGAAGACTGAACACCTCAGGCTAGTGCAGTGCAATTGTTTCCAAATATAGGTAGTAAAATCAAATTAAAGGGAGCATTTATGATTAGTGATGGGTGAATTTATTTGCCAGGAGCGAATTTGCGCGATTCGCCGCCAGCGAATAAACCACCGCAAAAACTTGCCAGTGAAAATTTCGCCAGGTGTCAGACAGGGCTGGTGGGACACACTCATCCATACCTACTCCCCACCCTGGGAACTGAACCCTTACTTCCACCCCAGCACCAATCACGGCCACAACAGTATAAAATAAGGTGTGCGTGGGGGGGGGGGTTGGCTGGTGTGGGGGGCCCAGAGGTGGAGGGGGGGTTGCGGCTGAGATGGGAGCCCATGGGAGGGGGTTTGCGGGACTCTGATGAGGCAGCCCTGGACCCCCCAGACTGACGCTGTGCACTTCCATATAGTTGCACTCAGTGTTGCTCATTCATTCCATTGTGCCTCCTGTTCTGAAACGATGCGGCAGTTCCTGTGTCAATTGCTACAGTGCAGTTGTTTTGAAAGAATAGGCCGGCACTCGTACGGCAGAAGTGACAGCAACCGACTTTTTCAGCTATTGCTAATTTTTGTGACCATGAGATTGCATTAAATATGGACTTTGCTCATTGCACTTGTGGTTGTAAATGACCCCTTAAAGGAAAACTATACCCCCAAAATGAATACTTAAGCAACAGATAGTTTATATCAAATTGAATGACATATTAAAGAATCTTACCAAACTGGAATATATATTTACATAAATATTGCCCTTTTACATCTCTTGCCTTGAACCACCATTTCGTGACTCTATCTGTGCTGCCTCAGAGATCACCTGACCAGAAATACTACAACTCTAACTGTAACAGGAAGAAGTGTTGAAGCAAAAGGCAGAACTTTGTCTGTTAATTGGCTCATGTGACCTTACATGTGGTTTGTATGTATGCACAGTGAATCTTACGATCTCAGGGGGCGGCCCTTATTTTTTAAAATGGCAATTTTCTATTTATGATTACCCAATGGCACATACTACTAAAAAGTATATTATTATGATAATGGTTCATTTACATGAAGCAGGGTTTTACACATGAGCTGTTTTACTCAGTATCTTTTAATAGAGACCTACATTGTTTTGGGGGTATAGTTTTCCTTTAAGAGTTTTCTCAGCACTGTGGACACATTAGAGAAATTACATTAGCTGCTACCAGAACACTTATTACACAATGATATGGCCAATTTGCCAGGATTATCATGTAATGAAAGTAATTGCCATGTATCTCACAGTTTAGGAAATATTTATCCCCATAGCTCCTTTCCACATTGTATTCATATAAGTTACTAGGTAATAAATGTCATGTATGGAACAATAAACCCTTAGGGTGAAGAAGTTAGCAGTTCAGACCAATAAGTCATTTATTAAAATGTAGATGCAGCACACTATAATACTTGTGCATACCTGAGCTCTGGTACAGAAACTTGCTGCATGTAACTGCCATTTAAATGAAAATCCCACCATGGCGCTTATACCGGTCCTTTGTGTTTTATGTCTGTTTAACAAATCAGCCTTTATTATATGTATTGCCAGGTATTCAGTTTTCATGGAAATGTTTTTTTACAGGGGAAATATAACAATAAAAGCATCGCAAAACATAGCATACTGGTGCAGTTGATACTATTGAAGTATTAGAAAGAGTAGGATGCAACGTGAGAGACAATTTTGGCCTTTTGGCTGAACTTTTCCCATTCACTGCAGCTACAATTGGAAATGAAAAATTATTTTGCATGTGTTGTTGAAAGTGCTTTAGGGCTCCTGTATGCAATGCAAAACGGTACAAGAAAATGTAAGTTTTGTAGCCCTGTCAAGTTACAGCAACACATAGGCACATAATGCATACCTGAACATAGTGTTTATTTAATATGCCAGTACTGTAGCTAAGTTTATAATGTCATCTGAAGCAATTTTCTTCAAAGCTGTTATTAGGAAAAGCTATAAAGTCACAATGTCATTTGTTTTTCTTTTTAATCAAAGTGGATCTATTTCATGTGTATCACAGGGAAATGTATACCCAAAACGTGTTTTTTAATCAATAATCATGACTCTGTGCACTTTGTGTAATTGTTCAGGGTCTATTACCAATGTTTGTGTATCTTCTTGTGCATCTGATAGAATTGTATCTGACTGGGCCTGAATGTTACCTGCCTTTTGACCTTCACCTTCTCTTTGGATCTGCTTGTACTCAGTGTGCTCTGACCACAGCCTGTTTATCAAATTACTACTGACAGTGCAGGGGTGTAACTACAGAGGAAGTTACCACTGGGCCCCCTGCAACCACAGACCATGTGGTTGCAGGGGGCCCAGAAGTGTAGGGTGCCCAGTGAGACCCTAATTAATGAGCAATTTCAATATATCTTGGCCAACTTACCAATATTTTGTGGGCCTAAACTGAATTTGCTGTGGGGCCCTGTAACATCTAGTAACACCACTGCCTGTATGGATCCCCAGCCTCTCTCCTTTGTAAAGCTACTAGACAGCAATTGTTTCAGTGTACCAGGAGGTGTTCAGCTCCTCAACAATGTACCACATCATGTCAACTTCCCTGTACTTCAATTGAAAATTGGATTTTTTTTATGGTCAAAACGGTCAAATTTGACTAGGGAATTATCTGAACTTGGCATGAGTTTTTTTAAAAAATTAGAATTTGATTTTTGAGATTTATCATAGTCTGGCCCTTTAAGAATTCAAATTCGACTTTTCACCACCTAAAAACTGCCAAATTACTGTATTAAGTCACTGGGAGAGGTCCAGGGATTAGTTTGGCGATGTTTGTAGCCTTCTTGACATTGAGTTTTTTTCAGAGAAAAAACATCTCAAATCAAGTTTTGTATAATTCGAATCAAATTCGATTCGAACGGTAAAATTAGTCTGAGTTTTAAAAAATTTGATTTTTTAAATAAATTTCCCCTAGTCGAATTTCAAATTCAATTGAATTTAAGGGAGTTTAAAAAACCTCACATGAATTCAAAATTCGACCAAAGATAAATGTGCCCAGGTTCGGACTGGGGGGCCCAGAGCCCACCGGGGCTGCTGCCAATGGCCCCCCACTGGGTTTTTTCCTGGTGTCCCACCTTCCCAGTCTGACCCTGAATGTGCCTCCCCTTGTAATGGAATCATGTCATTGCTGATAATGAAAATCCCCTTTACTTTAGTTGTAATTGGTGACCTCTGTTTAGTACAGAATATTTCCAAATAGGGCTATGTAATGATCTTAAAAATATTTATATATAGTTATCATATTACTTTGTGGTCAGCTCTGTTTATTTAAGGTGAGGTCTGACCATTTAAAAGAAATATTAGATCATATTTCTCATTCATTTAGACTTTAACATGGTTTTTACATCTTCATGTTGCTAAGTGTTTGCATGTATTGCATTGTTTGTTATGTATTGTGTGTATAATTATCATTAAAACCTTCTTGGCAGTAAAGAATCACTTATTGTACTCGGTTTTACTATATGATGCTAATTTAAGTTCCCGCATGCACAAAATGAAATGTTATTAGCGCAAACCTTGTCTGCTGTTCAGTCTTGTTCCATATTATATGTCTATTATATAGTTTAATTCCTCAGCGGAGATGAAAGCAATATTTTATTAGTTGGTATTATATTATGTCATCTATAAGCTCTCGTATTATTGTTGACTTCAAGGTCATTAGTGAATTAGGAACAAGTGAATAGAGGACAAAACACTTGATTTACAACTTGTATAGTAGGGAATGTTGTGTTGATAAGAACACTGCATACTCTATAGATGAGAGCACAGGCCAAGCAACTCCTCTTTTGATTGAAGGCCAGAGTAATCACCCACCGTACTCTACACCAATGCCTTTTCTTCCTTGAAGTTCCCAGTCACTGTGATATTTTATAAGCTCAAACTGATCAGAACTTCAGGCATTATTGAGAGAGCTTGTAATACAGATCAGTTGTATCTTAATGGCTGATTTTTAGTTCTTTTTTTACAGTAAAAACAAAAGAAACAGTTCATATCTATCTACAGAATCTATATTTATAACTAAAGCCCTCTCGTGGCTGGAGGTAAAATTCACCACAGTCACCTTTACTATCAATTAATAGATGCTAATTATAATGCATAAGCATTAAACCATGAGCGGTATGTTTAAAGGGATACTGTCATGGGAAAAAGTGCATCATTTAATAGTGCTGCTCCAGCAGACTTCTGCTCTGAAATCAGTTTCTCAATAGAGCAAACTTGTTTTTTTTTTATTTAATTTTTAAATCTGACATTGGGCTAGACATATTGTCAGTTTCCCAGCTGACCCCAGTCATGTGCTCTGATAAACTTCAGTCACTCTTTACTGCTGACCTGCAAGTTGGAGTGATATAACTCCCCTCCCTCCCCCTCCCCCCCCAGCAGCCTAACAACAGAACAATGGGAAAGTAAGCAGATAGCAGCTCCCTAACACACAATAAAAAATACACTTGCTGGTTCAGGAATACATTTTTTAATTTAGAAATAAAAAATACATCATAAAAATCATGACAGAATCATGATTTTTATGATTAATAAATTATACCATCCTAGAGTAGGTTTTACTCTGTGACATTTAGGAGGGGAATTCTCTAGTTAGTCTGTATATAAGGCAGAGAATAGTGAGCCACTTACTCTTTGGCTGATGTAAGAAGAGCCAATTTGAAGAGACCGCACACCTCACAAAACCCAAGCAGCGTGTCCTGGTGCTCGGTGGTAGGGGAATCGGCAACCACCCAACCAAGGTACGTAGAAGATTCACCGGCACACAGGAGTTCAGTTAGCAGGGCAAGCCCTTGCAATTTTATTAATGCAGTGCAACGTGATGTAAGAAGACAAGAGTGAATGATGCCAGGAAGCCTGAGGCTTACTACCTCAGTGAGGTACCAAAGTGAGCAGTGGTGTGTAACTAGATGTTACTGGGCCCCACAGCAAATTATTTTTCAGGCACCCAAAATGTCTAGAGGTTGACTTGTTTTTTCAATATTTATTTAAATTGTATATGAATAAGTGTCTTGTTGGGCCTCTATAACTCTTGCCCCAACCCCTGCAGCTACAGGGTCTGCTTCCTCAGTAGTTAGGCCCATGAAAGTGGGTCAAGAGTTAGCTTAACCCAGTGACAGTTTAGAATAGTGGAGCTCACTGTAGGTGGTGAGAGATAGAGGTAGTCAGCTAGTTGAGCAGCTGAGGCTCCAAAGACGAGTAAAGAAGGTGCCAGTCCCCAGTGGTGCCTTGCCAGACAGGGACCAAGAGAAACTAGAACTAGATAGGTCCAAATACTATGTAGAGGGCACTTCTATAGCAGGCTGACCTCTGGGGCCATAGTCTGTGAAGTGACCTGACCTGAAGAGAAAAGGCAGGAAAGTGGCCAACAGGAGGGGGGCAAGTGGCCTGGGAAGCCTTGTTCTGTTTTTATTGATAATAATCTTGGTATTGGTATAAACTATTATCGAATAGCTGTACTAATGACTGTGAATAAAACTCTTCTATTGTTCATCTGCAAGATCATGTTAGATGAACATACCAACTTTAAAAGGATCATGTAGTGAATACAAGGTTGTGCACCTGCTAATGCTATCAGTGATGTAACTAGATGTTATTGGGCCCAACAGAAAATTAATTTTAGCCCCCCCCTCCATCCAGAGGTTGTCCTGTTTTACCAACATATATTGAAGGTAAAAAAAAGTTGTCTCACGAGGAAGGGAAGGCTTTTCGGGGAGATTAGTCGCACAAAGAAGAGGCGATTTGTTGCCGGGTGACTAAATCTCCCCAAATCTTAGCGTGTGCCCTTACCCTAAAGTAGTTTGTTTAATACAATGTTAACTGCAGAAGTCTTATTGCTACTTATTGCCTGTACAGCAGTGTTGTCCAACTGGCAGCCCTTGGCTTGTGTGCCACCCCCCACCAGCGTTGGACTGGGGTTCCAGGGCCTACTGGGCCTGCAGCCTCAGGGGCCCTCTATATCATGCCCTCAACCGACTCCACTACCCCCGGAGCACGCACGCACAATGAGCATACCTCTTCATTGTGTCAGTACGACCGGGTTCGGGCAGGAGTGCAGGGACAGGGAGTTCAAGGAGCGGATCTGGGCCAAAGAGCTGGGGCCTACTGGGTTTATTCCCGGTGTCCCTCCAGCCCAGTCCGACCCTGCCCCCCACATGAAAGTCTGCCTGCTGTGACTTCTTACCTTCTGGAAGCTTTAAAAGGTATCAGTACTGATATTAACTGGCCCTTTAAACCGTTTAAACCTCAGTTTCAGACTTTAAGATTCTGCATTGTTCTCACTTGTAATCCCCCTGCATTGTTCACACCTTCAACACCTTTATTGTTTATACCACTAAAGCTCTGTACTGTGCCCACATTGTTCACCTGCTCAAACCTCATACAGCACTGTGTCACTGTATGTAGCACAGTATGAACAGTTCATCTGCCTGCCCTATGGTTATGTGTGTGCCATACTCTGCCTGTCCTATGCTTCCTGTGTGTGCCATGCTCTGCCTGTCCTATGCTCCCTGTGTGTGCCATACTCTGCCTGTCCTATGCTCCCTGTGTGTGCCATGCTCTGCCTGCCCTACGCTCCCTGTGTGTGTCATACTCTGCCTTCCCTATGCTCCCTGTGTGAGCCATACACTGCTTGACCTGTGCTCCCTGTGTGTGTGCCATACTCTGCTTGCCCTGTGCTCCCTATGTGTGTGTGCCATACTCTGCTTGCCCTGTGCTCCCTGTGTGTGCCATACTCTTAGGGCTGCCATCAGGGGGCACGGGGGGACAGGTGTCCCGGGCCCTGTGAGTTTTTGTGGCTTAGGGGGCCCGGCCGTACCGCACTTACTTGTTCAGCCAGGCCCCCTGCTGTCAGAGAGCTGCAGACTTAAGATGGCCATACACGTAGAGATCTGTTCATTTGGTGATTTTTCCAAACAAGCAGATCTCTCCCCGATATGCCCACATTGAGGTGGGCTATATCGGGCTGATCCGATCGTGGGCCCTAGGGACAAGGAAGGTGAACCTAGGGTAAGTTCCACTGAACACCAATGTGTGTTTTTTAAAATTTTATTAAGCCCCTGGCCACCAATTTATTTATTTTAATCCTCTATCGGTCCCTGGTCACCAATTTTTAAAAAATATTCTATGGGTGCCCTGACTACCAATGTTTTTTTTTTAACTTGTATGGGGGGGGGTTCCTGGCCACCAATTTTTTTTTAAAATTTCTGACCACCAACTATATTCCTAACTTGTAAGGGGGGCCTGGCCCCTGAAAACCAAAGTTTTTTTTAGTGCCCATGTATTTGTGGCTTTTTTTACTGTGGTGTGGGGGTGTGTGGGGTCTGGGGCAGGGCCCGTTGGTGGTGGGCGTGGCCCAGGGAGCACAGAAATTTTTGTCATATGGGGCCCCATGATTTCTGATAGTGGCCCTGCATACTCTGTCTGTCCCTGCATACTCTGCCTGCACAGGGAGAAGTGAACAATGGCTTTCATTAACAGCCCTCCACTACGTGGCCAGAAAAATTCCGGCCCAAAGAAGTTGGATAGCACTGTTGTACAGTGTCTGACTGATTGGACCACCAGCCAAATGACCAAATATATACAAGGGGCCATACACAATTGGCAAACAGGAAGGCACTGCTACTCTTCTTCACTTCCACATCTGTATTTGCAGTGGTATTAACAGTGCAATTGTTAAACCTGCCCAACCAACAAACTGACTGGTGTTCATAATACACATATATCAGTCAGGACACATCTACCAGAACTGTACGTAATGAAGTTTCATATGATATAATCAGTAGGCGTATGACTAGCTTTATGGACTAAACAGACTACAGCATTGTCCTCAAACTCTCTGTTATAATCCAAATGAACCAAACCTGTGCGCTTCCTAACACAGCACGGACCTAAAATTATATGTGTGAAGTGAGTTTTCTCATTGGCATGTTCAGACTGAATCCTGACTTTTGTTTTGCATTAGTACTTTACTGGTTTGTGAGAAAAGGGATTTGGCAAACACACACACACACACACTGGATCTGAGTTTTATTCAATCAATTTCCCAGCGTTACAATCAGTTTTTTTGTAACCACACACTGATGTCCCTGCTGCCTTTTTCTAATTCCTCCCCTGTTCCTTTACATACATGCTGCTTCTAATGACCTCCTGCAGTAAAGACTTTCTCAGTTGTACATGATGTTTGTCTCAAACCCATGATTTCTCTAACTCTAATCTGTAGCTTGGGCCACACTTTAGCCCCACAATCCCCACAAATAAAGAGATATTAAAAATAGTTAGTACAACTTTATCCAGGGACTGGTTTGATTATCATCTTGGCGTCAGAAAGAATTTTCCCCCCTCTGTGGCACATTATAGAGGCTTCAGTAGAGTTTTTTTGGCTTCCTCAGGATCAACTAGCAGTTAGGTAGGTTTCATATACTGTAGACATAAAAGGTTGAATTTAATGTGTGGAAGTGTGTCTTTTTTTAAACCTAACTTACTATGTTACTATGTAGAGATGATGCCAGGATTATTTTTTGGCTTCTATGTAATGGTTAAATATGAAGACGCTCAGTAAGGGATATACATTTATGTCCTGCCAACTTGGTAAGTCTACTTATGGGTGTGCAGGTGTTTTGGCACAGATGTTCTTGACACTCCGGTATCTGCTCCATATGCACAAGACCATCTGGAAAGAATGCACTGATTCAACGAAAAAGGGATGCAATTTGTTATCCACTTTAGCTTGAAACTTTAACCCATTCAATTCCATGCAATGTCACATGTGAGGAAGGATTCTTTGATATAGACTGCTAGCTATATATTACATTTGCATTTCAAATGTTCTCTATGAAATAGAGTCTAAAGTCCTCCATAAATCACAAGGCCACCATCACACACTCTCTGCTATACGCATACGATTCCATATGCATCATTTTATAATGAGAGAGACAAAATATATAGTTTATGTTTGAGGTTTGCTCTGAGCTGCACTAAGGAAGGATTCAGTTTTCACACTAGGAGCATGAAATTGTTAATGAGGCCCTCTGTGATATAAGAACACCCTGGCTGGCATGCACATAGCCCTTCCCCAGACTGTCTGTCATGCTCCCATCACAGTCTCTGTCCTGGCTGCCACCATCTTGTCACTGGGCCCAGTTGGCATGGCAACAAAACACTTTTAGTTAACAGCCGTCACTATACGGACAGCTTAAGAGATAAGGTTCAGTGAGTGGCTGAGACCCCAGGACCTGACTGGCAGGCTCAAATAATTAACTCTTTCTCTGCCTCAGTGTCACAACTGAACTGCTATACAGAAGACTGGCTAACTAGTGCAATATATTAAACTAGACTAATCTACTTGTCTGATGGCACAGCTCTGTGGGTGGCCCGTCTGCCTTGCAGCACTAAAGTCCATTATGTTTCAAAGAGGGTACTATCTGTTCTCCCTTTGCCTGGGTTCCCCCCCCCCATATTTCAAAAACACACAGACAGGTAGATTACCTCCTGCTGAAACTTTAGTGTGTCTTGTGTAATAGGTAACTAAGTTAGATTGTAACTGCCAGTAGAGCAGAAACTGATGGGTAGAAAAAAACATAAAAATGTTTGTGCTTTATAAATAAAGGATGATGTTCATCTGAACAAGTCACCAAAATAGTAGTAATCCAGGCTTTTACCCTCTATTAAAGGCAATCTGGCAATATTACCTGTTACTGCAAGACATTTTATCACTTGATACCTGCTACCTTACCCTGTAGGGTAGTCATCCCATATTTAGAAAAACGTCATCTTGTGTCTGATGCAACCTCTGGCCCTGCAGGGCGTTCCTATAAGATTTCTCCCATAACACCATCCCTATACACCAGGGGAGCTGAGTAATAACACGCCACCTACCCCTTAAGGAGCATGAACAATGGATAATTACAGCAAACGGGCAATCCCAAAACCCCACAGCCACGAGGCAGCTGCGGGGACCCAGTGTGAAGAATTACTTTCACGCTTGGCATTCATAATTCTGACAATGATCGACATTGAAATCCATGGCATTAGTTAATACATTTTTTTTCTAGATTGTTTTGTTTAATGTGTTAATTGTATAAGAATAGTTTTATTTAGTAAACGTATAGTATATTAAACATACATCTTCACTGACATGGCACAGAGCCTGAATCTTAAGCAGATTTTTATTGAAAAGTGTGAAATTTATTGAAATGTAATACAGAGTTTTAACAAGTCAGATATAACATATCATTCAAAACATCTAAGAGATGTATACCTTTGCACAAGAGCTTACAGGTGACACTGTAAAGGGAGTGGAGTCCCAGCTTTGGAAACACTTTACTTCCACAGTTTGTGAAGCACTGTGACAATGTAACCTGAGTTAAATACACATATCATATATTGCCATCTATTTTACAAGGAATATGGTACTTAAGTTAAAATCCACATGCTTTTTTATACAGGTATGGGACCTGTTATCCAGAATGCTTGGGACCTGGGGTTTTCTGGATAACAGATCTTTCAGTAATTTGGATCTTCATTCCTTAAGTCTACTAGAAACTCATGTAAACATTAAATAAAGCCAATAAGCTGGCTTTGCATCCAATAAGGATTAATTATATCTTAGTTTGGATCAAGTATAAGGTACTGGGTTATTATTACAGAGAAAAAGGGAATCATTTTTAAACATTTTAATTATTTGGATAAAATAAAGTCTAGGGAGAAGGACATTCCGTAATTCAGAACTTTCTGGATAACGGGTTTCATACCTGTATCACATAACAAGGCTCATTTATAATGACAAGCGCAAAGTTCTATTTTGTATGCAAAAAGAAAACAAAATGACCACACATGGTTCTTTGCAACTTGTGCCTAGCACAACAATGGAATTACCTTCAGCCTGGACCTGCTGGTAGTTCCATGTTCCCATAGATTATGTTACTGTATATTAATGGTACATACAAAATTTGCAGCATTTAAGCACTAAATCTGTGGAAATAACACATGCCACAAATTGTGTGTTTTACCAAAACAGATGTTAGTTTGTGTATGTATTGGTGCATTACATGCACACGGCAAAGGAAACATTTTTGCATGCACCTGCAAGTATGTTGGAATTCTTGGGGGATATGCTGCATTGTGGGTAAAAACATTGCAATTAGTCAGAAAATCACACTTTGCACAATGCAAAGTTTGTATATAAGTCCTGTTATACCTTGCCTGTCTTAAAACAATTTTCAAACTGGCGTATTGTGTGCAGTAACTGGGTCATTTGTGCATTGCCATCAGGTAGAGAAAGCTATGATATACTCATTATTTAAAAGGAAAATGTACCCCCAGTTTGACATGAACTCATTCAGTTAGAAAACTTACATAATAAAAAATGTGTTGTTTTTTTTACGTACAGTAGAAATACATGATTTCACAGATTGAAAGGAAACCATAAAATCCTATCAGTGTGAGTTTGTCAGTATCCCCCTCCCCCCCAAGTCTCACTGTAATGCAACCCCACCTGATGAATTCCTGGACTTGAAGTCCCTCTGCTTTCTAGAGATTCTGTGAACAAAGAAAGAGAGGGGGTTGTATTATACCTTTACAGGGTTGAACTGGGGGACCTGGGGCCCATGGGGCTGCTGTCTCACGGCTTCCCTACAGGCCCCCTCCTCCCTGCCGTGCACGCTTCTTTTTTTACGCAAGTGTTCGGTTTTTTTGCTGCAACAAAGTGCATGCAATTGTGTGTATTTTGGTGCAATTTGATGCAACAATGCCAATTACACCTTCCCTTGACAACACAAGAAAGTTGCAATTCTGGGAAAAACACTTCATTACACACACTGCACTTGCATTGTTAATGAGCCCTACTGTGGTGAAATGGCCAACCATATGCACTCCACCAGCTATTTTGCCAGGGGCATACAAAGTGTATCATCCGTTTTCCTTTGCCTGCATTTTGTACACAGACAGAGGAAAGCTGATCTGCTGTAATGCGTTACTTCGTGTAGCAACATTGACAGGCATGGTGTTGGGCTGGCGTGTGTGGAGCTACACAGAACAGAAATCGGTGTGGAAACTCTGCTCCGTGTAGTTCCACACAGGCCGATCCAGTGCCTGCCATTGTTGCTACAGGAAAGGGTATGTACTGTACATTTATAGGAGTCATTTACAACAGGAAGGCAGTATGTAAAATGCACAAAACAGGTAAAATCCACCATTGCACTTTGCCTTCCTCTGAATTGCCCAAGTCTCTGTAGTCCACGTAGAGTATATCCACGGCTGCAGCCATGAATACAGCGTTGCCTGCATTCAGCAGGGCTATATTTATGAGTGGCAGGAGCGGCGAGACACATAGATTAAAAATTAGAAGCTATATGAAGAGATGGAAGGGTTTACAGGGTGCGGTTATATGGACATATAATGGAGATACTGGGGGAGATGATATACAGAGATAGGGTTATAGGGAAAGGTTAAGTGGAGAAACAAAAGGTTATAGGGTTTCCTGGATATCTCCACAAAAACACAGGTGGATCTTTAAGAAAAGAAGTGATTTTGACAGATTCATCCAACCTATTCATCTATTTTACTATGAGGGGATCCTTAAAATTTGAAGTATTGTGTGTCTTTAATCACATGCATTGCGAACCCCTGATACATGAGATCTATCTCACAAATCTCTCTCTTTTTTTCCTCTTGGTTCTCTCTCTCTCCTTTTCCCTGAATCTCCTCGTTGCTATAGTAACTGGCTGCCTCTTCTCTGCACGCCTGTGAGACAAATTTTAATTTTTAATTGCTCCTCGCAGTCAAAAATCTTACTGCTGCTTCCAGGGCAGAAATGTGTATGTATCATGGGGGGAATGAGAGTTTGGAGAAGTGGAGTAGGTGTGTGGGGGAAGGACAGAAAGTATAAGGTTGGGATTAAAATGAGTCAATGGTTGGCAAGGGAAAGACTTTTGGAGGTTTCTGAGCATTTGAAGAACATGGCTAACAGCAAAGTGAGGGGAATATAATCTTAGTGCACAAAAAATAGTCGCCTGTTAGGGGGAGTGTTTGAAGAGTAAGATTGCGTGAGACAGTAAGAGGAGGTAGAACTCAGTGGACTAGGAAACTTCTAAATGGAAAGGGTTAAGGGAATATATTGAAATACAGCTGGATGGAAGGAGAGGGTGTCTGAAGCAAAGTGAATAGTTTTCTGTAGCGATGAGGTAGAAATTCTATCATGAGAGCATGAGAGAAATTGTATTGAACTGATGCACAAATGTACCAGCATTGGCCATTGATGCAAATGTTAGAGTGCCTAGTGGTGCTCCAGAAAATCACTGTATAAACTCTATGGCATGTTATACTCACTGTCAGACTGGGATGGCAGGGGCCCACCAGAAAACCTTAGGCCATGGGCCCATTCTCCAAACTAATTTTCTTCCACTTCGCACTCAACCTTTTTATTTTCTTAGCACTTTTCTTTACATGATATTGTCTATCTTTTTGGCCCCTTTGTTTCCATAAAGAATTAGGACATGACATTTTTACAAATATTTAGAAGCAGGAGGGCCCACTAACACCTGGGCCCACCGGGAGTTTTCCTGGTATCCTGGGGGGCCAGTCCGATACTGCTTATACTTCCTTAATAACAATCACTTTCCAGGGCCTGGGTTCAATGCCAGAGAATGGAAACGTTCACAGTAACATCAGAACAATCAGTCGGATGAAGTTCCATCACATTCTGCCACATATTGGACATGGGCAGCGCCGTTTCTGTATCCATTGCCGCCTGAGGCGGCTCCAGTAATGCCGCCCCCCCCAGCCCGATTCACGCTAGTGCGGAGAGCGCAATTGCGCTCTCTCGCCCTAGTAAAGCCGAATTTCCGGTTCAAAAACCGGAAATTCGGCTCTTAAAGGCACCAGGAGCGGCTTTTTGCCGCCCCTGGAAACCTAGCTGGCGATGCCGCCTGAGGCGAGCGCCTCAGCTCGCCTCATTGGCGGATCGCCCCTGGACATGGGTACTCCTGAATAGGTGGAGGTCCCACTTCTTATCTTTGCTCTTAATCCACTTCTGTCAGTAATGAGCCAAAAAATATGTGCACCCACTGGGAAAAATTCCTGGGCACATAGCATTGGTGTTCCATGTTTTTGTGTCCCAACAGTCTCTCCTCTAATTACCTCTCAAATGAAAAAAGAGAAATATATCATTTGTATAATATTTTTTTCATTAAAAAAAATGGGGGCCCACATAGGAATGACCTACCATAGTCTGTTGTTTGGTTTGCTCTTATACTAGTAACTAAAGTCTAGCATAAGTGGAAAATTTTAGTTTTTCTCAAATATCAACATTACATTATTTTACAAGAGCCAATGTAGCACCCAGATAATCAGGCAGGACTAATGCACAGGGATAAGCAGCTTTAGGCTCTCCAGCTGTTGCAGAAGTTCAGCTCCCAGCATGCCGCTGCCAGGTGATCTGCTGCGAGGAAAACTGTAGTCCTGCGACAGCTTGAGAGCCAAGTGCTACCTCTCCCAGCTAAAAAGCCTTGCTGCCAATTTAATACCCTAATAATAATAATGCAGTGATCACAGAGAAATGTTCAGAAATTTAAAACTGGGGTCAGTTTTAAGGTAGGGCATTTGCTCAGTCTCACAGCCCTCTGAGGGAGTGTGGGATCAATTATGCAAAAATTGTTAGATTAAAGTACATCCATACCCAGGGCCCCAAGGCCCCAAGGCCTCTAAACGTGGCCTTGAACATTAACATTTACATTTACATTACTAATGGAAACCCAATATTCCTGTTCTCTTGTCACTTTGTCTTTATGTGTGATACTTTTTCCTATTTCTAGGACCAGCCTTCTGTTTATTTCATATGAAGAAGAGCAAACAAGTCATGGTTTTCAGAGTGGAATCTGGGATGCATACATGGAAAGCAAAGGAATGGGAGGGAAGCTATGAAAGTAAAGGGTAGTTATACTTGTGTTTCTTCGTTATATTTTTCTAGCAATGCCAATGCAACATTGTCTTGCTGCAGTCATAGGGCAGACAATAAGGACAGTTCCACCAATGGTTGAATGCTGGTGCATGCCTCTTCCTCCTGGCTCTCAATTTGCTTGCATTCACTTACCACTGTGCACATAGGGCAGATTTGGACCTTAAAACACTCACAGAACTCTGCAAAGGCTTGGCTATGTGTGCGCTAGTTGGTCAGCAGGACTAACAGTAAACATACATATAGAAATACTATGTGTCTGTCCTGTATCTGCAAATAAAACAGCTAGGTTAAAAAAAACAACTAAAAATGCAATTAGGTATTAAAATCACTGCATTCTAAATAAATTATATGTCACCCCAGTATGGGTATGGGCCCTAGATCCTCCATTGCTAGTGTGTAATTTTGCAGATTTTCTCACCTTTGTTTTTGGTTGCACTGTGAGTCTGTGGTCTTTTCTTGTTAGTAATTTCTGATTTAGAGATATCAAGAATTAATTTTCTGGTATATTTTCTCTATATATTAGTCTTTCATATACAAACAAGTTGAGCGATATGGAGATCTTTCTACGGAGAAAGAAACCACAGCAGATTTTAGTACTTGCTTTAAATATCACAAGTCTAACATGCCATTATAATAATTGAATCAATATACAGTCAGTGGTTCCCAGTTGAACTATGCTCACGTATACACTTGGCTGTTAATGAAGCGATATCCCTCAACAAGCATGCTATTTTCTTGCGGTTAAATCCCACTACATTAGTGCAGTTCACAATCCTCCAACTCCTGTGCATGGTCTTATGAAACCGCGCCAACTGCCCTTTCACAGAAATCATCTTCTTTAACATTTCTCTAATCAATATGTACTTAAAGCAAATAACTTCAATAAATACACTTTGTCTGGTCCCCATTGGCCTAGGCCTTATGCAATGTAACATGGCAGTGGATGAGAAAATAAAACATCTGTTCTTATCTTTAACCGCATGAATGTTGAGCAATGAAAATACTTTAGATACTCATTAACATTAATTATTTACAACATAAAATCAGCCTTAGGCTACATACACACATGGCTTTTAATTGCGTATGTATATACGTATATGCATTTGTAAACGCCTATGAACTAGTGTGCAGGTTAGGCAGGTGCAACCAAATTCAAATTTATTTTAGTATTCATTCTTTGTAACTACATATCGTGGCGTCAGCTACTCTTACCTTTTGACCAAAACCTTTTCTTTAGAGTCCAGAAAACCATAACTTCATAAAGACCATATTGTTCCACACAGCAGCTGCTTGCTTGTTGGATAAGATTGCTATCAAAAAGTTTGGACTCTGGTTTAAGGACTGAGTAGCTGATCTCATTGCTCCCGATACTCATTTGTACTGATTCTTTTAGAAATCTTTTGTGTATTCGCTTGACCTGGTAGTCTACCTAACCTTCCCTCTACCTCTTTAGTGTTCTCCTATCATCTTTCTTCTGCCATTGTCTGGGGGAATTCAAGGAGATGATATGCACATATTGTACACACTACTTATTTCTGCCAATTTGTATTACTAATTTGTTTACGGTGCCAACCCCCTCTATTAGCTAACACAAAACTAATACAGAACTTGTAATTGTAGAAAATAATAACTGACCTTTATATCATCTAAAAAGCCTTTAGATTGTTTTAGATTAGGTTTTTGGTTTGTATTTTCGTGATTATTTCATTTAATGAATTTCTAACATTGTTTAAAAACGAAAAAAAAATAATTATTTATTATATATATACACACACACATATATTTTTATATATATATATATATATATATATGTATATATATATATATATATATGTATATATACATACGTATATATATATATATATATATATATATATATATATATATATATATATATATATATAAACATATTCATGATTGCTGCAAAAATATATAATTTCAGATTTTAATACATGATCCAGTACTTTGTAAACTCATGTTTACCATCACTATACATGAGTCCAAATCTGCCTCTTACCACACTAAATCTTGTACAGGTATGGGACCTGTTATCCTGTATGTTGGCAGCACCTGGGGTTTTCCTCTTCAGTCTTCAAGTTTTTATTTAAACATTAAATAAAATAATAGGGTTGTTCTGCCACCAATTTGGTATCATTCTTAGCTATGATTGAGTACAGGGTAGCTTTCTAGATGAAGGGTTTCTGGTTAATACAGTATATCCTAAACCTTATAACCCATATTCACCTACTTTTTATTCAGGGATCTTTAGGGATACAGGCAGGGAAGATTTTAAGCTACACTGCTTATTGGTGTACTAAATCTTGCAGTTCATTCAATATCAGATTTAGTTCCCAAGCAGCAGTGTCTACTAATACAGAAAGTGATCAGGAATTAAAACCATATTACTCACTTAGGGATCTAAGTGTGGCAGACAGTGGAACTTTTGAAGTAAAACCTTAAACTTAAACTTTTAAAGTTTTTAGGCACAGCCTAAACATTTTACTAAACAAAAAAAAGAAACACTATACACCATGTTTTACCCACAGTAATATCAATATCCTTTTCCAGAATACCAGCATTACTGCTTATACTAGAAAAATTGCAGGCAGGCAGTAATTTCATGTTTTTTTTGGGCTCATCGCTAGTGGGATGGCACTCGCAGCGCTTCAATATCCAAAGTCGCCCGAAGTTGCCTCATGAGGAAACTGCAGACGACTTCAGAAAACAAAGTACCGCCAGTGCCAGCGATTTTTTATTCTAGCCGACGGGAAGGTAGGTGAAGGCAGTTCGGGGAGATTCTCGCCCCGAAGAAGAGGAGATTTGTCTCTGGGCGACTAATCTCCCCGAATCTGCCCGTGTGCCCTTACCTTAAATGCTACAAAAAAAAAATCAATTTGTAGCTGATATTGGTTTATAGTTGCCAAATGTCCATAATGTCTTTGGACTTAACCTTTTGAAGTAAAAAGTAACATGCTGTTAAGGGTGTGGTAGCTATGTCTCTGGGTTTAATGTTACATTGCAGGAAAAAATGCATTACCTATATATGCATATCTTTCCTGAAGCATAGCTAACCTAGCCAGATCACTGGCAGGAAAAGGGTAAATAAGCATAGTATGTATAATGTATGTAGTCCAACATGGCACAGTCAACCGTATTATTCCAGATGCAATAGAACTACAACTTCTGGGGGCCTATTTATCAACAGTCTCATTTTCATAGTTTTAGAGGTTTTTGAAACCACGAGCAAACTCTCAAACTCAAAAACTATGAATGTCATTAGACTTATTACAAATTCTGAATAAAAAGTACGAACGGAAAATTACGCTGAACTTCAGCACAAACAAATATGAGTATCTCGAAAACCTCTAAAAGAGCTTTTCAGACAATTCCTAGCGTCAGAATTTATGTAGAGTAGTCCAAAAGGATCAGCGCAGCTCCCATTGACTTCTAAAGGACCTCGACAACTTTTACATGGCGAAGTTTTGCATTCGTTGTTTTTTGCGGTTTTTACACTTCATGAATACTCAAATTTTTAGAGCTATTTTTGAAAAAAAAGTAGAAAATCACAATTTGTTGAGATTCGTGGTTTAATTAGATTGTTAGTAAATGGGCCCACAGTCGTCTTATTTGGTGGTAGGTTCTAGAACACATAAGTTGCCTGATGCATCCATTGCATATTTAAGTAATCAAGTCATTTTAAGAGCCTATAAACTTTGAGAACAAAACATTTTAATAAGAATGTATTGTAACTATTATGAGTTAATCCCCACTGAGCCCCCATATACCACCTCAGCCCCCCCCAGCAGTCACAGGGTCTGCTTCCTCTATAGTTACTCCTCTGTTCATTTCTTTTTAGATGTGTTGCAGTTTAAGTTTTCTTTTAATAACTGAAAACAAATGTTAGCATTTGTGTGCTGTCAGTCAGTGGTAACTTTATTGTTCTGCTCACCTATATTCAAGCGACATATGGTATCCCTGTGAACATGTTTATTAATAAATAGACAAACAGGCAGGAAAATAAATATTCATATATATGTGTTTATATATGTGTCTGTGTTCCTATTAAAAAATGGGTAGATCGAAGCACACAACTGGTAGAGTGGGCTGGTTGGCCATATTTATCATTTAACACAGATTGTCTAGAAAAAATGGATTTAGCAGAAAAGGCCTGGAACACTGTGTTTTGGTGCAATTCTAATCAAGAAGATTTTTAAATCCTCTCCAATGGGTCCTGTGTCTGCTGACACCCCACTAACTTCTATGGCTGAAGGAAAAGCTCAGATATTTCTGAACAGGGGACCCTAATGTGGGGATACCAATGTGCCTACTCCTGCCCACCCATAATTAATACAATGATGCCAAAATAGGTAGGTTTCTGCAGATACCTGGAGCTATTCTGCATTCAGGGAGCAAGAAACATGGTAGTTGGGCTGGTTGTTTGCACTTTGCACCCATAGAATTCTATCTATAAAAATATAGATCGGTTGCAAATTAAGTTGTCAGTCCTCTTGCCATTCATCCTCTGCTTTACATTGGTTAGAGTGATCTTTGTATCTCATTTATAAGTAGGGTTCCCGTTTACTCTATTTTTCTTGAAATTATTTTGCATGAGGAAGCTACATTGATTGCCCCACAGTCACTGAATTATCATGAAAATTGCAGACAGCTTGCTTATCTTTATTGAAAAAAAAGGTTTGAAACAGGCATCCCTCAGACTCAACAACTGAAGCTACGCCAAAGGCCTATTGTTTTTTTTTAAATTCTGCTTGTGTAGACTGACCCAGGTATTCGGTTTTTCTCCCACAATCAAAATTTGGTCATCGGTTCCTGATAAAATTGTCTCCCTTCAAATAACGTATGCAATGGGATTATAGTATAAAATGATTGCTTGTAGCAGTGATAAGGGAGCTGTGTCCAGAGAACCTAAGAGTGAGAATTATGTTAATAGCATTATGACCAATTCTGAGCCCCACTGCATTGCCATTAAACATTTACTGCTCAGGATTGCTAACTCTTTATTTCCCCCAAGCTATACCTATTTCATGGCAATCTGCGCTGTGGCTCTCCCTTAGTGATCAAAAATACCAGAAATCAAAAACCCAAAATACCATTACTTAACAGGATTAGAAGTACAGGTATTGAACCTGTTATACAGAATGCTCGGGACCAGGCATTTCCAGATAAGGGGTCTTTCCAAAATTTGGATCGCCATACTTAAAGGAAAAGTAACACCAAAAAAATAAAGTAATTAAAATATTTGTACTGTTGCCCTGCATTGGTAAAAGTTATGTGTTTGTTTTAGAAAGACTACTGTACTTTATATAAATAGGCTGCTGTGTAGCCATGGGGGCAGCCATGTAGGCTGAAAAAGAAGAAAAGGCACAGGTTATTTAATAGATAAAGCTGGCCATAGACGCAAAGATCCGATCGTATGAATTGTACGATTTTCACACCGTGTGTGGAGAGTCCCGACATTTTTCGTCCGACGGAGATCGGTCGTTTGGTCGATCGTACAGGTTAAAAGATTTCTGTCGGCTGCGGGTAATATCTCTGCATGTGTTGCCGATCATACAATTTTCAGAGGGAGACTGTCACTAGCTTTAGTTGGACATAGATCATAGGCCGATCTGTTCTTTTCTACTTTATTTGATCTGAATGATTAATGGCAGGTCGGGAGATGGGGAAGTCCGATCGTTCGAGGATTCGAATGATCGGATCTTTGCATCTATGGCCAGCTTTACAGGTAAGCTCTGTGATAAAATACAATGGTATTCTGCAGAATGCACCTGTTATCTGCTATGTAACCCGAGGCTTGAATGGCTGCCCCCATTGCTACACAGCACCTTGTTTATATGAATTATAGTAGTGTTTCTGAAGGAAACACACCAGTTTTACCAGTGCAGGGAAACAGTACATGATATTTTAATTACTTTAAAACACTTTAATTTTTTGTTGTTACTGTTCCTTTAAAGGCTACTAAAAAAAAGTCATCAAAACATTAATTAAACCCAATAGGATTGTTTTGCCTACAATAGGGATTAATTATATCTTAACTGGGATCAAGCGCAAGGTATTATTTTATTATTACAGAATAAAAGGAAATACATTTTTAAAATTTAATTAGTTGATTAAAATGAAGTCTATGGGAGATAACCTTCCCATAATTTGGATCTTTCTGGATAATGGGTTTTCGGATAATGGATCCCATACCTGTATCACTTTTATTTATGAATGGGGTAAACAATGCACGATGAGAATGGTTATAAATTCAGCTTTTAATATTTCTAGATAAACACAAATAAATATATATGAAGTCATAGTTCCTATTTAAATCTGTAACAATGCCATAGAATGCTACAAAAATAAACGCTTTGTACAAAATATTTCAGCACAATTCCTATCAGCCTCTCCCAATCACACTAGAGTAGGTCTAACATTGTTTTGGTGTTTTCTCTGACGCAGGTCAGTCTTGAAGCTTATTTATCGTGATGTGTTGCATGATTTACATTAAAAAACCCGTCACATTGCAAATTCGTTTTGACAGGCGATCTTGCACATTTACACCAAAGTTTGATAAGGAGGAACCTTATTTTATTTACCAAGAGAGTTCCATTACTTCACTTACGAGTAAACAGAGGCATCAATCATGAATGGGTTCAACCTACTACAAGTTCAGTACCCCAGCTTCCTTGTATCCTCTGTGAAGTGGGAAGTCATCTGGGGCTGTCAGGGCCGGATTTACATAGCGGGCGCCCCTAGGCCCACAATCCGGGTTTGGGAGCTGTTGTATCTGCTATGGGACACTCACATAGTGAGACCCTGCTGGGCAGCAGTTTTAAGTGCAAAGCAGATTTGGATCCCTATTTATCAAAATTCAAATCTGTGTAGTTTTAGAGGTTTTTCAATGAATGTCTACTTATTTATTAAAAGATATCAATATAAAACTGAATCGAAGCGAAGAAGGAATCCAAACAAAAATTTTAAAAAAACCCTCAAAATTTTATCTGACTTTTTCATGCATTTACAAGTGAAAAAAAACTGCATTAAATTCTGAAACTAAATATTTTACAGTTTGCTAATGACAGGTCCCCTTGACTTCTACATGACCTCAGCAGCTAGATGGTGTTGATTTACATTAGAGTTTTTTGCGTTTAATAAATATCAGAAATGTTGTGTTTTAAAATCATTCTTCAATATTTTTAGTGCTTAAAAAGTTAAAAATATGAAAAAAAACAAAAAACTAACATTAATAAACTAGACCCTTAGGGGCAGATTTATCAAGCGTCGAATTTCAAATAAAAAAAACGTTGACGTTTTGAAGTTTTTTTTTCTGGTGAATAGGCAGTTTTTGTTTGAATTTGAATTGTACAAATCGAAGTAATAGTGCATTCGATCGAATTCGAATCAAAGTTTTTTTTTTACATTTTTTTTCCAAAGTCCACCAATTGACTCCAAATAGGTTCTAGGAGGTCCCCCATAGGCTAAAACAGCAATTTGGCAGGCTTTAGATGGTGAATGGTCGAAGTCGAAGTTTTAAAGAGACAGTACATGACAAATTTCGATATTTTGAATTTGGATTATTCCCTAGTCGAAGTACACAAAAAAAATAACTTGAAATTCTAATTTTTTTCATTCTAATTTTCACTTCGACCCTTGATAATTCTGCCCCTTAGACTTAGAGGCCTATTTATTAAAGTTCGAATTTTAGTGGTTTTAGTGGTTTTAAAACCACGACTAAACTCACAAACTCTAAAACTATGAATGTCATGACATTTATTAAAAAATCTGAATAAAAAAAGTACAAACGGAAAATTGTGCTGAATGATGCGCTAAAAAATCCAAATACCTCGAAAAATCTCTAAAAATGTGAGTTTTCTGACAATTCCTAGTGAAAAACAATCTGAAAACCTCTAAAAGTCTGAATTAATTTAAAATGGTCCAATAGGATAAGCAAGTGCAGCTCCCTCTGACTTCTTGCCTTGCAAAGTTTTGCATTACTGGTTTGTGCTTTTTTGGAAAATTTAAAAACCACTAATTATTAGAGTTTATTGTGTGATTTATTAAACTCTTTGGTAGGGAGAGTTAGCAAGGCTAAACGAATATCTTTCTGTATTGGCTTCTCGAATACTGTATGCATTAGTCTGAAAATATCTTCCCAGTATGCGGTTGCCACTGGGCATGTCCACCAAGTGTGTATGAAATTGCCTATTTCTCCACATCCCTGAAAGCACGTTGGAAGCGGGGAAGGATTTATTTTGTGCTTCTTGTGCCCCCATCATATATTTTCAGGGGTTATCAGATTTTTGAGATAGCAGTTGTTTATATAAAAGTAAAAGAGTCCCCTTGAGTTTACCTGTTTGTTGGCAACAAGTTTCTAATAGGGAGGGGGAAGCATTCCTGAAAGAAGGGTTTATTGTTTTGATAAAGTGATGTTATTAGGTGTATCTAAAGATTTTTCCTTCTGGCATGTCTTTTACAAATTGCATATATTGAATTGATTTGATGCCGGTGGTGAGAAAGAGATCTTTGATTCGGAGAATATGGTTATCTTTCCACCACTTGAAGGCTGAAGTGGCTAGTCCAGGAGAAATAAACTTATTTCATAGCCATATATGCATGTAAACTCACAATTAAACCCGCCGCCGGCCTGGTACTGGTATTAAAAAAAATCTACTTCTTTGTAAATGTATCTGAGCAGGAGAGGTGAAAGGAAAGGGGCTGAAGAAAAGGCAAAGGTGTGTCAGAACTGGCCCCCTGTTATTAACTCGCTCTGGGTTAATTATAGGCCCAGAGAACGTGACACTTTGATACACAGAGTCACTGCCAATTACCTGTCTCCAAGGCTAACTGTACCTCTGTCAGTTGTCACCAGCATGCCTTAACCCTTTAGTGACAATAACATAGAGCAACACAAAGTCCTAGTAATACACAACAAAGACTGGAATGTAAGAAACACTTCTGAAATCTCTGGGGCTTAATAAAAGATCAGTGGCCTCCTGTCACCAAATAGTACCAGGTATTATGTTTCAGAGTCAGCAGTCAGAGTAAACCACAATAGTTTCCCTTCTCTCTATCCCTGCAAGAGAAAAAAACGACAACTTTAATTTTCTATTCATTGCAAACAAGCAAAAAAGCTGGGTTTCTTAACCTTTTTCTCATGGGACCCAGATTAAGCCTAGTAGTTAGTTTTGTAACCCAAGAATTGAATTAAAATAACAAACCTCATTTGAATATTGATCCTTCGGTGTCCAAACTGACAAATCCCTGGTATAGACTGAAATGTCAGATGTATGCAAGTAATAACCAACTTGTCCCCTTCAGCACTGTGAGTTATAGCTAAATAATAATTGCTAAGTTTACTTTTATGTCTGTATTTCACTCCCTTCTGATTGAACCCGCTTGTTTTGCCTGATTTTAGAATTAATGCACAAACTTGCATAAACATAGCATTTTACTGAACAATTATATATATATATATATATATATATATATATATATATATATATATATATATATATATATATATATATATTGCTATTAATTTGTTCGTGGGTTTGTTAGTAAAATCCCCCCACCAAACCATTTTTTGAATGAAATTGCTAAGCAGATTTGAAGAAGTGCTCTCTATATGGCTTTCTGATGACTGCCCCCTGGTGGTGTATCTACATTCAAACTCTGCACTGATTCCCTCTGCAAAGGACAATTCCAAGATCTTGTCACCGGCTAGGAATAATGAACAGTGATATGCTAATATCAGATGGGTGTATGCTCGTAGAGATTATTAAAACATTGATTATTGCAGTGTCATTCCCTGAACCACAATAGCCCCACAGCTTGAGAATTCTCTAAAAAAATATCAGCTACAGGCATAGCTTCAGTAGCAGAATCCAGAATGCTTGGGATCTAGAGTTTCTGGATAAGGGATCTTTCCATAATTTGGATCACCATATCTTAAGTCTGCTAACATTAAACATTAAACATTAAACATGTAAACATTAAATAAACCCTATAGGATTTTTTGCGTCCAATATAAATTCATGTAGCTTAGTTGCCATCAAGTACTACTGTTTTATTATTACAGACAAAATGGAAATCATTTTAAAAATCACAATTATTTGCTTAAAATGCACTCAATGGGAGGTTCCCACAATCCAGGCTTTCCAGATAAGGGATCCCATACCTGTGAAAGTAATTTAGTGTAAATATCAGATTTATGGACCCTGCCCTTTAGTGAGTACAAATATGATAAATGTACACTTCTTTTAACCCACAATCTCCAATGAAACTTTGGCAGGAGCGCCTATAGGAACGGACCCTCATATACATTTTCTGGTGGGGGGGGGCCCGGTGTGCACTTGTTACGCCCCTTTTCTCAGCAACTGATACAGTACTGGTAAGAAGTTTGTTATGTGCTTTATAGTTTATAAATGTAATGTAATGGGCTTTCTGTTGTACAGGTATGGGATCCGTTATTACCCAGAAAGCTCTGAATTACAGAAAGGCTGTCTCCCATAGACTCAATTTAATTTTTTTAAAAATGATGTCATAATAAAACAGTAATAAAACCAGCCTATTGTGTTTATTTAATGCTTACATAATTTTCTATTAATAGGTATGAAGTTCC
Organism: Xenopus laevis; assembly: GCF_017654675.1. NCBI lineage: Eukaryota > Metazoa > Chordata > Amphibia > Anura > Pipidae > Xenopus > Xenopus laevis. Next base: position 59,778,056 of record NC_054373.1, on the reverse strand, counting down.
AAATTACAGAAAAAGAGAGTACATCCACTTGGGTGCATGCAGACGTGGTGGATTTTGGCACCAAAACATGAGATTTTGTGCAAAATTCCACCTTGTCTGCCTGCACCTGAATGGAGGTAATGTTTCCAGGTACAGGCAGAGCAGCAACAGTGGGGCAGCAGGGAAGTGGCTTGTGTTTCTCCACAGGCCAAGATCCGTATGGTGTGGCCCTAGCCAAAAAGGTTACAAGATCTTTTGAAAAATCAGAGGCACCTCGAATAAATACAGGTTGCTGGACTGCACAAATTTCAAATGAATTGTATTTAAATGCTACCACTAAACTTTTCAGAGTTGTCTGCTCACTCATTTAATAGCTTCTGCTGCTTAAAGGGATATTGTCATGGGGAAAAATTTTTTTTTCAAAATGAATCAGTAAATAGTGATGCTCCAGCAGAATTCTGCACTGAAATCCATTTCTCAAAAGAGCAAACAGATTTTTTTATATTATTCAATTTTGAAATCTGACATGGGGGCTAGAAATATTGTCAATTTCCCAGCTGCCCCAAGTCATGTGACTTATGCTCTGATAAACTTCAATCACTCTTTACTGCTGTACTGCAAATTGGAGTGATATCACCCCCTCCCTTTTCCCCCCCAGCAGCCAAACAAAAGAACAATGGGAAGGTAACCAGATAGAAGCTCCCTAGATTAGCTGCCTGGTAGATCTAAGAACAACACTCAATAGTAAAAACCCATGTCCCACTGAGACACATTCAGTTACATTGAGAAGGAAAAACAGCAGCCTGCCAGAAAGCATTTCTCTCCTAAAGTGCAGGCACAAGTCACATGACCAGGGGCAGCTGGAAAATTGACAAAATGTCTAGCCCCATGTTAGATTTCAAAATTGAATATAAAAAAAATCTGTTTGCTCTTTTGAGAAATGGATTTCAGTGCAGAATTCTGCTGGAGTAGCACTATTAACTGATTCATTTTGAAAAAAACATGTTTTCCGATGACAGGATCCCTTTAAGCACCACAGGACTACTAGCACATTGACTTACTGGCTCTCATTCACTAGGCCTGTGCAACCTAGACTGCCTGTGTATTACCCCCTGCATTCTTGATTGAGGCTACACACTTCCTACACACTCAGCTCGCAAGCACGTCAGTCCTGACTTCACTCTCTGGGAATTTAGGAATGATGTCATTTTATTTTAACAAAAAAAATTTCCTTTTATTTGGGTCTGTATCAAAATCATAGCAAAGTTGTGCTTCTATTTTCTCAATATCTGGGAGTGGGTATGGAAAAAGTAACATGTTCTTCTACACAAGGCATGTGCCCAGCATGTAGCAACAGTGAATTCAGGGAATTCAATAACGTACCTTTACTAAACAGAATTTGCACGCTTCCAGCAGCCTTTAGAAGTCCTGTTGTACTATAATACAGACAGCATACCAATACAATATCAATAGAAACCAGTAGTGCAGAAGAGCTCCTGAACAGGGTCCATCATAAGTTCTATAGGAGGATTTCTGCAAAAGTATTTTGACAGATAATGTCTGTTTGTTACTAAGGTGTTTATGTCACATGGACCTTTTCTTGTGCATTTTTGCTCCCTAAAATGCTTTGTTAAAACACCCAAAATATTCTCCTACTGAGGTCGATGAATTATGTTAAATTATGTTTTTTTTCTACTTTACAGCTGAACAACTTGCGTCATGCAGGTCAGACGTCACCTTCAACAGGGCATTTGTAGCCCATGACTTGCCTCTGAACTCCATGGATTTTGCTGCATTGCAATACTGTCATAAATAGCTTTTTGCCTATTGATCCAGAATTATACAGATTCAATCATGTCCACTTTTCTATTTTGCCCATTTCAAACAGATTTTTCTTCCGCCTTAAGTTTTCTATATCAAAGGAGATGGATCTGCATGGCAGTGGGGTTCTAATTTTTTTAGCAGGGGTCAGATCTTGATGAGAGAGAGAGCAGGATAGATCAATAGCTATCCAGGAATTGATTAATCTACTCTGCTGCTTGTCCCAGGGCAAATCGGGGAGTGACACTGTGGCGACACCGCAGTGACACTGTGAATTAATGGGAAAAGAAGAGAGAGAGAGAGAAAGGGAGGGGGAGAAAACGAAGCTTGGTTAGGCAACTCACACTAGGGGTTACATGAGAAGAACAGAGACAGGAATAAAGCAAGGGAACTGGAGCAGGTGGCATTATAGGTAAATATAGAAAGCGGGCAGGTGATGCTTTGTTAATGCTGAAATGTGATACCCATTAACAACAGGGGCAGGTGACATGAGATATCTTATTTCAGAGATAGTTCTTGGAAAGTCACATTTTGCTTCTTTACGGGTATTCTCAGGAGAAATACGAAGACCAAGAATTGCCCATGAGAAATCAAGAATTGGCACATAGAGCTTTCCATTACATTCAATGAGAAGCCACATGTCATAAAGGCACACGTTTACTCAAAACCAAGACCCCCACCTGGAGTATGTGACACTAAGGTTCAATGCTGTAAGGTTCAATATCTTCCACTGACTGGGCATGAGGTTTAGGGATCTGTTCATCCATTGTGCTACTCTCATTCTTCTTTTGCACCAGTGAAATCTCACACAAATCTCCCTTCCCCAAATAAAGTCTACTGCCATGGATTTGTCCTGCAGTTCTACTTTTCTTCTGATTGATTCTATTGGGGGATTAACACAGGATACCCCGCAGGACTACCAGTAAAAAAAGTACTTTAACTGTGAGCTGCAGCTTATCTTTTTATATTGGAAATCTCACACAATACGAGTGTGTTGCCTCTCCCAAGTGATATGATGCAGATACAACTTGCATCCCATTTGCAAACAGGTAAAAGTTCTGACCCTGAAGTGGCCCATACTTGATCCTCCCGGGTTTACCTGTATGTTTATACTCAAGGGGAAATCACGGTACCACTGGGGGGACGGAAATATTTGCTGCTGTTGGCCCTGGGATTAAATCAAACAGCAATCAAAGTACAAGTAAAGCTTGATTCACCAAACTTTTTTAAAAAGTCCTTGTCCTTTTGTTAAATTGTAAAATAACCACTTGTGATGGGAAAAAAATCGTATCCTGTATAAATATTATTTGTGAATCTGAACAGTTCTGCAATTTTGTCTCACATGGCTGTTTTGCAATTTAACACTTGGAAAGACAACATGAAAAGAGAAATGGGGGAAGGAGCTATTTTGCATAGAGCACTTTCAATACATTGTTGTGTGTGCTGCCATGAATTGGTGACTGAATGAAGTTTGGTTTGGGTTGCCATGGTTACAGCAAAACATAAACTAGGGGGGGAAATAGATAATGTTGTACATGATTATTCACTTTATGTGGGAATTTATATGTTTTAAATCTCAGCTTTTGATATAATAAATACTTTTAGCATGTTATAGACATTAATATTCTATAATAAAAAGGTTGTAGAAGGCGAAAAAGTAGAATTTATTGGCTCAAAACCTGTCACGGTCGGCACCCTAAACCAGAACTAATGCCAAGCTCCCTGGTCTCGGCTCGGCTTCACCAGTAGTGTGACTGCCTTTGGCTTCGGGAGGAGCCCTCAGCGTACTCAGATGCCACCTGGACTTTTTGAGAGGAGCAAGGCGAGGAATTCTGGCAAGCAAAGGGGCACGACTGTTGTTAAAATCAGTTAGGCCGAAGGTCGTGGTACAATAACGTAAGACAGATTCGTGGTCAGACAGGCCCGGGTTGAGGCAGGCAGATAGCTAGAGTCGTCAGGCAGGCAAGGGTCAAAACCGGGTAATCAATCAGATGGGCTGAGGCAGAATCGGAGTCAAATAACAGGCAGAGGTCAAACCAGAACGTCAAACAGGAGGGTTAAGCAGAATCAAGGTCGGTTTCAGGCAAGGGTTAGGTTCCAGAGATCAGAGTAGTCAAACAGCCAGGCAGGGGTCAAAAAAGAAAATCAGGATCAGATTCAAACAGAATAGCAACAGCTAACAGCACCAGGAACAAAACCTATCACGGGCAATGACATAGAAGGAAATTTCCCTTTAAATCCTGTTTGAATTTCGCGCCATTGCGCGCTGACGTCATCACGCCAGCGCGCATGCGCCTATAAAATACGGAAGTGCACGCGCGGCGCGCACTAGGAAGCCGCCAGTGAGGGAGCAGGACGGTGTGGCGGGCGTCCCCACCGATGGCGCGGCGGGCGTCCCCGCCGCACCACCACTAGACCACCAGTGTAAGGATTCCTTACAAAACCATACAAATCAAGGCAATATTTCGGACACTTTGTCAAGACTGGATACTGGGAAAGATAACACGGTTTAAAGGTCAGGAAGGGAAGGGGCATAGGTAGGGTAATGGATGGGGTCAGGTGCAATCAGTTGACTATTTCACTTGTGATTACTAATCCATATTTGTCCTTTTACTAAAGCATAATCACCAGTGTCCTTTCAGTGATATACTTTTATCTACTGTAATAATGTATTCTTCTCAATGTCCATAAATCATGTCCATGTATTTAAAAAAGAAAGTATTGCCAATACCTGTATTTGATTTCAACGGGGTGCTCCCACTTTTATTCAAGGTGCTTCCAGACACTTAACAATGGATCAAACGTTTCGGGACCGCATGGCCCTTCCTCAGTGAGGAAGGGCCATGCGGTCCAGAAACGTTTGATCCATTGTTAAGTGTCTGGAAGCACCTTGAATAAAAGTGGGAGCACCCCGTTGAAATCAAATACAGGTATTGGCAATACTTTCTTTTCTGAGATTTATACTGGCGTGTGGCTAGGCCAGGGCCATATATACCTGCATCCCCTGCTACGATTATTTTCTACATGTATTTAAAAAACCCTTTGGTAGCAATCACATAGTGTTTGACTGTTACATGTTAGTGTTAGCAAAGATTGCACTCTGAAAATCCAAAATCATTCTAAAACAATTTGTAAGGTTTATATATAATAAGAGCTAGTCTGTCTGAGATCCCTTAAGGGGCACCTATACTGCGTATGTACTCAGCACTTTACCTGAGACACATGTAGACATAGTGCAGAACACCCTGGGTGTCCTTTATTAATCATGGTATTAAATAATCTTATATATGTATAATATAAGCATAATGCCAACATGGGAGCTGTACTTAACCAGTTGGATGACTGCAAGTGAGACATTTTTAATTTTTTTTGTTTAAAAAGTAACTAAAATTAAATGTTTATGCTAAACAGCAATAGTTGCACAATATAATACAGTAGAAACTTGCTTTTACCTACCAAGATATTACGTTTTTACTGGAAAATATACCATTTTTTTAGGTCCAGTGCAGGTAAACAGCTTTCTTTCCCCGGCAAAATGTAAAAGTTGGGTTCTACTGTATGTCATTTGTTCTTTTGTTCTTGATCATCAGTTTTTCAGCCAGGGCAAAAGTCTTTTGTGCTTTTTCCACTTATGTAGCTTTTGGGCACACTATTCTTGATAAAAGACGCATAGCAAAATTCACTGGCAGGAACACCGTACTCGTCCTTCACAAAATAGCCATTCCCCTCAGCCCAAGCTGAAAAACTCGGGGTTTTTGTCCAGAAAAGATGTGATACTAAAGTCAGTTATTAGTGAGGAGGGAGATGAGTGAGGTGTTGTATTATACTGTAGCCAAATGAAAAAGATATGGAAAAGTTTTAAAAGTTGGAAGCAAATAGCATTTACTGTTGATCGTCCATTTGAAAGCAAAAATCTAATTGGTTACTATGTGCTACTAGTCCTAGTAGAACCATTTCTCCTTTACCCCTTCATATCTAGGTGCAAAGTAAATAAGCATGTATGGTTCAGATGCATGAAAACAAACTGATCTGATTGGTTGCTAAGGGTGACTAGATCTGTGCAAACTTTTATTGCACTTTTTATTACAGTATGCAGTCATAAACGACAAGCTCATTATTTCCTCTGCAATTTGTGGCACACTAACAAGCTGACTTTGCTGGTCTGTCTCTCTGAAATCTCTCCAATTCATACCACTGCAGAAAAAGAGCACAGAAAATAGCAATGTTGAAAGCTGCATCCCAAACAACATTCTGCAAGACACATAAGGGTAATGGCACCTGTGATAAATCTTGGCTACTGTGGGCAATACAACAACCATTGTTTCCTTCCCACTGGATAAAATGCAAATCACCAGTGATGAAACGTATATGTTCCCCCAAGATTTATAGTAGATGACATAACATTGTGTGTGCCATTGCACAAAGGGGTCATGCAAGAAGCACTTGTCTTAAGGGTCTTACTGCACTCTGCACCTTGTGCCATATTGGATGAAGAATGCAGTTACCACGGACGACAGTTAACTTTGACCTTACTGCCTGCCATAGAGCATGGGATAAATACAGGAATCTTTGCACCCCACCTGCTAGCACAAGTTAGTGGGTAGGTAGGGAGTGGGTGCCTCTCATTACAACAATACAACAATGCCAAATGCAGGCTATATTCTTGGGTGGATCACAGGTCCTTGCACACTACTTTGCAGCCATGGAGCAAAGCTCACAAAAACATGGCAGCTTGCTCCACTTTGTACACTGCCCCACTATCAGTAAATAAGTCCTGTAATATATAGCCCTCTGATAAATCCAAGGATGATCAAAAGGTCAGATATGTCCCTGGCAAGGACATGTGTTAGGATGCCACTGTAGGCCCAAATAAACCTTCAAGAACCAATAAAAAAAATAAACAGTAATATTGTGTAACGGGCCCGAAGGCACAGTAATAGTGTAGACCAAAGAGGAGACCAGACCAGGTTCGAGGTACAAGAGGGTTTATCCAAAGAATCGTCAAAATACAGGCAAATAGGTCAGACCAGGCAGAAGACAAGCAGAATCGAAGAACAGGCAGGAATCGGTACACAAGAATCAAATATAGAAATCACACCCAGGAACTCTGTAGCAGGAACCTATAGTTGGGCAAGGACTGGAGGGGAAAGTAGGTTTAAATAGTCTCTGGGTTGGCGCCAAATTTTGACGCGCTTGCGTCAGACGCAGACGCCAGCGTCCTCACGCTGACGTCTTGACGCCGGCGCCCGATTCTGACGCCGGCGTCCGTTCCGTCGCCGACGACCAATCCGGGAGTGGGAAGAAGGTGAGGTCATAGAGCTGTGCCCAGCAGGAGCCATGTGGTGAGGCAGGTGGACGCCATCTTGGACGCCATCTTGACGACCAGAGGTAGATTCCATTACAGTACCCCCCTCCTTAGGGGGGGCCTCAGGACCACCGAGTCTAGGGGAGAGAGGGAATAGTTTATGGAATCTACGAACCAAGATGGGCGCATGGACATCTGAGCTCCTGACCCAGGAGCACTCCTCGGGACCGAACCCCTTCCACTCGATGAGATATTGAAGAGTGCCCCTGGAAAAACGAGAGTCCAAGATCCTCTTCACCTCGAATTCCTGGTGATCGTCGACCAGGACTGGAGCTGGGGAAGAAGAAGAAGAAGAAGAAAAGGACACAGCAGGCTTAAGGAGAGAGACATGGAAGGCATTCGGGATCCGCATCTCTGGAGGGAGTTGAAGACGAACCGCCACCGGATTGATGATTTCAATGACAGGAAAGGGACCGATGAATCTGGGACCAAGCTTTGGGGTAGGAATCTTCAGGCGGATGTTACGGGTGGAAAGCCAAACTTTGTCACCAGGAGCATAGGGTGGAGCGGAAACCCTCTTCTTGTCGGCAAACCTCTTCTGGACCAGGGAGCTCTTCTGCAGATTAGAGGCAACAGCAGCCCAAATAGCCATCATGTGAGCAGCCTGATCGTTGGCAGCAGGAACATTAGTGAGGAGAAGATCCTGAGGGAACGCCAAAGGATTCTGACCATAGACACAGAAGAAAGGGGACTGATGCGAGGAAGAATGCAAAGCATTGTTATGGGCGAACTCAGCCCAGGGAAGGAGATCTGACCAGTCGTCTTGGCACAGGGAAACATGGCAGCGAAGAAACTGTTCCAAAGCCTGGTTTACTCTCTCAGCAGCTCCATTGGACTGTGGGTGATAGGCAGAAGAAAATTGCAAAGAAATGTTGAGAGCTTTGCACAAGGATCTCCAGAATCTAGACACGAATTGTGAGCCACGGTCAGAGACGATCTCGGCAGGAAACCCATGGAGGCGAAAAATATGTTGGATGAAAAGCTTGGAAAGTTCAGGAGCAGAGGGAAGTTTGTGGAGGGGAATGAAATGAGCCATTTTGCTGAACCTGTCAACGACAACCCAGATGACAGTGTGACCGGAGGAGACAGGTAGATCCACAATAAAATCCATGGCAAGATGAGTCCAAGGACGAGATGGAATGGGTAATGGAAGAAGGAGTCCTTTGGGAGGAGAATGTCCAGACTTGGAAATGGCACAGATGGTACAAGAAGAAACGAAATCTTTAACATCCTTTCTCATGGATGGCCACCACACCAGGCGAGAAAGGAGTTCGGTAGTCTTCTCCACTCCGGGATGACTGGCCTGTTTGGAACTGTGAGCCTGGGATAGGATAGACTGGCGACAATCAGGAGGGACAAAGGCAACCCCTAGAGGAATATTGTCAGGAGCAGAGGCTTGAGCGGAAAGGATTTGCGAAGCCAAGGAGGGAAATAGGGCAGCGACGATCTTGGAGGAAGGCAAAATGGGTTCAGGATCTTCGGAGCAGGGAACTTCAGGAACAAAACTTCTTGACAAAGCATCAGCCTTCCTATTTCTAGAGCCAGGACGAAAGGTGATGACGAAGTTAAAACGGGAGAAGAACAGTGACCATCTGGCTTGTCGAGGATTCAAACGTTTGAGGGACTGGATAAATTCAAGGTTCTTATGGTCTGTAAAGATGGTCACGGGAATGGAGGATCCCTCCAGTAAATGTCTCCACTCCTCCAGGGCGAGTTTCACTGCCAATAACTCACGATTCCCCACATCGTAGTTCTGCTCGGAGGAGGAAAATTTCTTAGAAAAGAATGCACAGGGATGTAGCTTCCCATCCAAGGATGATCTCTGTGACAAGACAGCTCCAACTCCCACATCTGAGGCGTCGACTTCGAGGAAGAAGGGAAGAAGAAGTTCGGGGTGACTGAGAATAGGTGCAGAAGAAAAGGCAGTTTTCAAGGCTTCAAAGGCTTCCAAGGCTAGAGGAGGCCAGTGCTGTGGTTTACCCCCTTTGCGGATAAGGGCCAGGATAGGAGAGATCTTGGAAGAGAAACCTTTAATAAATTGTCTGTAATAGTTGGCAAAGCCAATAAATCTTTGGATAGCCTTGACACTTGTGGGGAGGGGCCAATCAAGAATTGCTGAAACCTTGGCTGGATCCATCTTGAAACCCTGCTGGGAGATGATGTACCCAAGAAAAGGGATGGAAGACACTTCAAACGAACACTTTTCCAATTTAGCGAAGAGATTATTCTTTCTTAGGCGAAGAAGAACTTCCTTCACTTGGGAGCGATGCTCGAGGAGATTTTTGGAAAAGATAAGAATGTCATCCAGATAGACGACGACACTTTGCCCCAACAGGTCTCTGAATATATCATTTACAAACTCCTGGAAGACCGCGGGAGCATTACATAGTCCAAACGGCATGACTAGATATTCATAATGCCCGTCTCGGGTATTGAAGGCGGTCTTCCATTCGTCCCCTTCACGAACTCTAATGAGGTTATAGGCACCCCGAAGATCCAGCTTAGTGAAGATCTTGGCCCCTCTTAACTGATCGAAGAGTTCGGATATTAGGGGGAGAGGGTAACGGTTTTTAATGGTGATTTTGTTTAACCCCCTATAGTCGATGCATGGTCGCAGACCTCCGTCCTTCTTTTCGACAAAGAAAAATCCAGCACCAGCAGGGGAGGAAGAAGGGCGGATGAAGCCTCTTTGGAGATTTTCCTGAATGTAGGTCTTCATGGCAGCCGTCTCAGAGGGGGAAAGAGGATAGGTGCGACCCCGGGGAGGCATGGAACCAGGAAGAAGTTCGACCGGACAGTCATAGGGTCGATGAGGAGGAAGGGTCTCTGCAGAGCCCTTATTGAAGACATCAGCAAAATCTTGATAGACGGACGGAAGGGACAACTTGGAAGAAACAGAAGAAACCTTGATAAGGGGTACAGCAGGCAAACAGTTCCGTTGGCAATAGGGGCTCCAGCGGGAGACTTGAGAGGAGGACCAGTCAATGACTGGATTATGGGTGCACAACCAGGGAAGTCCCAAAACGAGTGGAGTTGAAGGGCAATCGATGAGTAGGAAGGCCAATCTCTCCAAATGCATGGTGCCTACTCTAAGAGAAAGTTCAGCGGTGGTTTGAGAAAGGGTGTCAACCTTTATAGCCAACGCCACCAGATCCTCCCACCGAGAAGGAATTTCCCGGGAGACCAAGTCGTTTTTGATCCGCATGGCTAGGCCGTTGTAGAAGGCGGCATGGTACCCATCATTGTTCCAGGTGGTCTCCGCAACTAGGGTGCGGAACTCAATAGCGTACTCTGGAACAGAGCGAGTGCCTTGCTGGATCTGGAACAGACGAGCAGAGGATGCCATAGCTCGACCAGGGGCATCAAAGACAACCCGAATTTCACGGATGAAGGCACTGGCGTTGTCAATCAAAGGGTCCCCCTTCTCCCACAGAGGTGATGCCCACTCCAAAGCCTTCCCCTGCAGGCGAGTAATCATGTACCCCACTTTAGCTCATTCGGATACAAACTGACCTGGCAGCAGGGCGAACTGGATCTCGCACTGGTTGATGAAACCTCTGCATGCATCAGGATCGCCGCTGTAGAGGGGAGGCGCAGGAATGCGAGGTTCCGAAGGCTGAAGTGGGCTTGCAGGAACGGCCACAGGGACCGGGGCCACAGGTGACAATGCCGACAGTTTGTCCAGGATAGCTTCAAGAGCCTGAGCGAAGTGTGACTGCTGGGCTTCGTATGACTGCATGCGGGAAGCCAGACCGCGGATAGCGCCACCGACATCAGGTGGAGCTGGAGTCTCCTCCGAAGGGTCCATGGCCCAACTATACTGTAACGGGCCCGAAGGCACAGTAATAGTGTAGACCAAAGAGGAGACCAGACCAGGTTCGAGGTACAAGAGGGTTTATCCAAAGAATCGTCAAAATACAGGCAAATAGGTCAGACCAGGCAGAAGACAAGCAGAATCGAAGAACAGGAGGAGGACCAGTCAATGACTGGATTATGGGTGCACAACCAGGGAAGTCCCAAAACGAGTGGAGTTGAAGGGCAATCGATGAGTAGGAAGGCCAATCTCTCCAAATGCATGGTGCCTACTCTAAGAGAAAGTTCAGCGGTGGTTTGAGAAAGGGTGTCAACCTTTATAGCCAACGCCACAAGATCCTCCCACCGAGAAGGAATTTCCCGGGAGACCAAGTCGTTTTTGATCCGCATGGCTAGGCCGTTGTAGAAGGCGGCATGGTACCCATCATTGTTCCAGGTGGTCTCCGCAACTAGGGTGCGGAACTCAATAGCGTACTCTGGAACAGAGCGAGTGCCTTGCTGGATCTGGAACAGACGAGCAGAGGATGCCATAGCTCGACCAGGGGCATCAAAGACGACCCGAATTTCACGGATGAAGGCACTGGCGTTGTCAATCAAAGGGTCCCCCTTCTCCCACAGAGGTGATGCCCACTCCAAAGCCTTCCCCTGCAGGCGAGTAATCATGTACCCCACTTTAGCTCATTCGGATACAAACTGACCTGGCAGCAGGGCGAACTGGATCTCGCACTGGTTGATGAAACCTCTGCATGCATCAGGATCGCCGCTGTAGAGGGGAGGCGCAGGAATGCGAGGTTCCGAAGGCTGAAGTGGGCTTGCAGGAACGGCCACAGGGACCGGGGCCACAGGTGACAATGCCGACAGTTTGTCCAGGATAGCTTCAAGAGCCTGAGCGAAGTGTGACTGCTGGGCTTCGTATGACTGCATGCGAGAAGCCAGACCGCGGATAGCGCCACCGACATCAGGTGGAGCTGGAGTCTCCTCCGAAGGGTCCATGGCCCAACTATACTGTAACGGGCCCGAAGGCACAGTAATAGTGTAGACCAAAGAGGAGACCAGACCAGGTTCGAGGTACAAGAGGGTTTATCCAAAGAATCGTCAAAATACAGGCAAATAGGTCAGACCAGGCAGAAGACAAGCAGAATCGAAGAACAGGCAGGAATCGGTACACAAGAATCAAATATAGAAATCACACCCAGGAACTCTGTAGCAGGAACCTATAGTTGGGCAAGGACTGGAGGGGAAAGTAGGTTTAAATAGTCTCTGGGTTGGCGCCAAATTTTGACGCGCTTGCGTCAGACGCAGACGCCAGCGTCCTCACGCTGACGTCTTGACGCCGGCGCCCGATTCTGACGCCGGCGTCCGTTCCGTCGCCGACGACCAATCCGGGAGTGGGAAGAAGGTGAGGTCATAGAGCTGTGCCCAGCAGGAGCCATGTGGTGAGGCAGGTGGTCGCCATCTTGGACGCCATCTTGGACGCCATCTTGACGACCAGAGGTAGATTCCATTACATATTGATCTGAAGAATTAAGACCTATGACAAAATTTGTCATAGGTCATATGTTTCCCATTCAACATGCAAGTAGTACTGTCCCAATATTCAGTAAGAAAGTAGAGTAATGAACACTGACGGTATTCAATGAACCTATGTACCATAGTCTTTTCTCCACTATTTTAATTTTTGGACCATTTACATGATTTCAATTATAAAATACTTTGACAGTGGATATATGAAAACCATCCAGTTCCATGACCGAATAAAACAGTTTATCGCAAAGGAGTGAGGGCTTTAGCACAAGTCTGTGCCAGTGCTGTAGAGGTTAATGCTATTGTATTATTCTGGAAATACATTTCTGCCGTGTGACAATATGGTGTGTGTTTATTCCAATGCTATGTGTTATTTTTGATTGACACGTGCTCTTTAAAGAGTTGCTGGGGGAAAAAGCATTATTAGGAGTGGAGAACAGCCATGATTAGAAATAGAAAGAAGACAGGATAGTGATTAGGATAGGAAGGAGATGCAAACTATGCTATAAGCGGGAAGAGGGCAGCCCTATTACTGGCAGCAGTGAGTGAATGTACTCATTACTCTGAGAGAGTTGACTCCTATTAGGAGTACAAAGAGGGGACACTTGTTAGGAGCTGGGAAAATGACAGTGAGAATTATAGATATAGAAAGGTGTTTGGGAAAATGAGTAGAGATAAATACAGCTCATTTTTGAGGGTAGCACTCATTATAAAGGAGAGAGGGATTTCATCTAGAAGTAGAAATTGGCGTGTACATTCATTACAGCAAGAGGAGGTAAGGAAATAGAAACAAAGCCTATTGGGATTGAAAGAAATACAGAAATGTATCTTGCACTCAAGTTATGGTGATTAGCTGTTTAGTTTTTATAGGGGGGCAGGGCAAGGGTGCTGTGGTTATTGGGGGTAGAGAAGTGAACATTGTGATGGGTAGATGAGTTAAATGTTAAATCTTTGTTCAAGGGTTATAATCCAGAAGACTCTTGACCCAAGTATTTTTATCATGTAGTTTTTATCTCTAGTGTACATGTTACTCCCACCGCCCCCCATTCTCATTAGGATGCAGACTGCAGACACTGGAGCTGTAAGCAAGGTCTGGGAGCAGTGAAGGTCAAAAATGAAGAGCATTAATATTCATCCTAAATATTTTATCAGATCAAGCTCACATCCAGACACACTTAACCCTTGCACACTTGGTTCCTATAGGGGCAAGTGGACACGTTGGTGGGCACACAGGGAAAGTTCCTGGCAGCAGTGTAGAGGAAAAGGTTCACATAATATCTGCTTTTGAGCTGCACACACACAGTGTACCAGAGTAACTGTGTTTGTGCGTCTATCAGTCACGGTTTCTATTCTCTATGGCTCTGGGAGTCTCTTGTGAAAAGATCATTTTTAGTACATGAAAGTTGAGCGTTTCAGCCTCTCTCAGTCTCTGCTCCGAGGAATCAATCAGTCTATTGCGCAGCCAATCTCTAATCAGCTGTCTGCGCCCCACGGCAGTCTCCTCGCCCCCCTTCTCTCCCCATCATATCTCCCGCACTCCTCCCTCTCATCTTTCATGTGTCGCTGCTCTCCAGGATTTGTTTCAAGTCATTTTTTTCTCTCCGAATCATTTCTTCAATGCCATATCCCCCTCCCGATCTTTTCCTATCTCATATTCTATTCATCCTTTTATCCCTTTATCTCTTCTCTCCTTCTTGCATATTTTTTTACCTCCTCTTAGTCCTTATCACATTATATGTTGCCATCTTCCTCTAATTCAATTTAGAATGTAGTCTCGCTTTTTCTCTCTCACTGCCTCAATTCTTCTCTCTATCTCTTTTCCATTACCGATGGGCGGCCATTTAGGAAAAGCACTCAGACACTTAGCACCTTTTCCAGTCATTAAAACACTGGTTAATGATTGAAGATATCAGACTGCAAATGATAGCAGAACATCATCTCTCTCTCCCTTTCTCCTGACAGGTCTTGGTTCACTAGCTCTTACTAATTAACTCTGCTCATTACACTGTCTGCAAATGGAGAAACTCTCCGAGACATTCCTCCCACTCCTACAGGTTGAAGCCACAATCAAGAGAAAGAGGCGTTCCGGTCTCCTTTTACTAACTCTGTCTTTCTCACCAAAATTGTGTACCTTTCACCCTACCTGTAGTTTGCCCTACTCATCAAGTTCTTCCCAATATCATTATCAACTTTCTACCTGCCACTACCTTGCCTTCATTCCTTCTTAGTTGTCGTTCTCTCATTTGTATCCCTGTCCCTGTAACCATCTTTTATCTATAGGTGCATGCAAGCACTTCCTACCACATTTGCCAAATGGACTTTTTCCTTTTAAACGTCTACATGATGGTATAGTTGCCTAACTTTCTGTACAGTCATAAGAAGTTTATATAGATAAAAGTGGTACAGGTGTGTGCGCTACCTAAATGCCATGTGCATGGTAACCTTTCAGGATTATTCTGAGCAGGATATATGGATATCATAGCAATACATGAATCTTCTGCTCTGTAGTCTTCTATTATTGGCTCCATTAATGACCTTAGACAGCCCAAAGCCTTTAGATATCATCATAATCCTATATGTAATGTCAGGACAAATGTGATTTGATTAATCTGATATTTGTTCTGACATTATACCATCTTTACTTATTTCAAACGGTCTTATGCTTTCTGATGTTACTTAAACTCTAACCACACCAACTTCTCTTTCCTTCACTTCTTTTGAAGTCTGTAGCATACACTTGTTTTCTCCAATGTCTCTGCATGTCATGTATCGTCCCCCTGGTCCCTACTCTACTTTCTTGGATCACTCTGCTGCTTGGCTTCCATACTTTCTCTCCTGCGACACACCAACTCTTATTTAATGTAACTTCAATATTCGTTTTGACAACTCCTCTCACTAGCAACTTCATTTGGTCTCTCTCAGTGGACCAGTTCTCCTACTCACATTGGGGGTCATGCTCTTGATTTTATATTCTGCCACTCTTGCTACCGTTCTGGCTATCACCTACTTTCCTTTTAGATAACACTTTCACCTGTGCTAGCCACCCACACATACAGAAACCTTAAAACATTTGATCCACAACCATTTTCAACAGTAGCAGTACAGTAGATCTCTCATATTAACAACCTCTCCTGACAGAATATGGCAGCTTCTCTCTACAACAATGCTCCTTCAACAGCTCTTGACTCCCTTGCTCCTTCTACCACCTTTCACAGTTGACCAGCTAAACCCCAACCCTGGCACACTAGTTTAACTTGGTACAGAAAATGTAGTAGATCAGCTGAACAACTGTGGAGAAAGTCAGGAAATGGTCCTGACTTCATCCACTTCAAGTTCATGCTCTTCTGCTACAATCAAGCTCTATCAATAGCTGGACAACTGTACTTCTCTCTCCTCTAATTTCCTCTAATCTCCTCTCTATCCTTTAAATCACATACTGTTTACCACATTTAACTCACTAATATGCCCACATTTGCACCCTCCACCCAATTATGTAACTGCCCAAGACCTTGCTAATTTCTTTAAAAATAAAATATCAATCTCATTAGACTGAGCATACCATCTGACAACAATCTCAGATTATCTTTCAGTCCACTCACATCCACTTTGCACTCCTTTACCCCTGCAACACTAGATGCAGTTAGCAAAATTCTAGCCTGTTCAAAGCCCACTACCTACTCCCTTGACACCATAACCCTCTCACCTCCTTTACCCAATCTGTTATATTCTCTCTCTCCTGCAATTACCCACATATTTAACCTTCTTTCACTTTATGTTGGTACTTTTCCATCTTTATACAAACAATCATTAATCACTCCTATCCTCAAAAAACTTTCCCTTGATCCCAGTTCTCCCACCAACTATCATCCAGTTTACCTTCTTCCATTCACCTCTATATTGCTGGAAAGGCTTGTTTGCAAATGCCTGGTCCAGCATCTCACTCACAACTCCCTTCTCAACCCCCTGCAATCTGGCTTCTGCCCAGCCCACTCAACTGAAACTGCATTCACCAATGATCTTCTCCTGGCAAAGTTTAAAGGTCACTATTCCATACTCATCATAGATATCTCTGCAGCCTTTGACACAGTTGACCAAAGCTACACAGCAAAACTCCAGCACCATTTCCGGGTTGTATTATAATTAATTAATGGGTTCTAACTCCAGCCACATTATTTCTTTTTTTTTTAAAACTGAAAGTTTTATTAAGCAGTTTCATATATGCAACATCACATATGTGGGTATATATAGTATGAAAATAGGAGGAATGGAAAGGGGGGAAAAGAAAAAGAAGGGTGAAGGGAAGGGGAGTAAAGTAAAAAGTCTGTAGATATACAGTAGGAGAAAAACACAAGCAGTTTGGCTGCAGGTCCTGCATTCAGAAAAGAGAGTCCATAAGTGAAAGTGTCCATCATACATCCATGGCGAGGGTGACTTAGAAGTTGCATCCTTCAATACGTTGAGTCGTGCCAATGTAGTGAGGGTTCCCCCCTAGTTGGAGTTAGACGTGCAGAGCCAATAATAATTGTGGATCATGTTCGTGGGCCAGCCAGGGTAGCCAAATCGCATCGAAAGCTTCCATGTCTTCCTTAAGCAAATGTGTAAGTTTTTCGTTTGCTGCGATGTACATTATTTTAGCTCGCAAGGTTGCTAAAGAGAGTGTAGGTTTTTTCCATTGGCTAGCAATGATGAGTCTGGCTGCCATTAAGATGTGTTGGCTCAGTTTATGTGCAGCATTGTTAAATTTTTTTGGTTTCTTCCCTAGTAGCAAAGTAGATGGGTCCTTGGGGAATGTGGAATGTAGTACCCTAGAAATGAGGTGAACCACTGAGTCCCAAAATTTCGAAACCGTGGGGCAGGACCACCAAGTGTGTTCCATTGTTCCCTTGGCAGAGCATCCCCTGAAGCAGTTTGGAAGGGTAAATTTTATGGAGACGTGCTGGTACTAGGTACGTTCTATGAAGCAATTTGATAGAAGTCTCTCGAATCGAGACACAGGTACTGCCTTTGTTAGCTGTTAGACTGCATATTGCCCATTGCTTTGTCGTAAGTGATGTTCCCAGGTCAGCTTCCCATTTGAGCATATAGGGGAGTTTCAGGTTATGCTTGTCGGGTTGAATCAGTAATTTGTAAAGAAGGGAAATTAGTCCAGGTGCTAACGGTGATTGCATGCAAAAAGTTTCAAAGCTGGATGCAATGATCGTTTTGTGTTCATTGTTTTTCAATTTGAGGTTGGCAAAGTGTAGAATTTGGTTTGCTCTATATATTTCTTCAGTGGGTAATTGGTACTTATCCCGAAGTAGTGAAAGTGTCATCAGTTTTCCAAAGCTAGTTAAGGCTTTTAGAGTAGTTATTCCATTGGCAGTCCACCACGTAAAGGGACGGTGATAGAGACCCGGTTGGAAATTGGGGTTATTCAGTATGGAGCATAGTGGAGATGGAGAGGAGATTAGATTGTGTTTCGTTCGTAACCTCGACCAGAGTTTGAGTGATTCCAGCGTTAAGGGTGAGGCGTTGAGCAGGTCTTTGGTACCTATATTCGGGAGCCATAGGACTTGGTGTAATAGTTTGGGGTAGATCAGGTCGTTTTCAATTTGTACCCATAGCGGTGTCACGTCCGTGGCATGGGCTGGGGCGAGCTGTGCTATCCTTGCCGCCCAATAATATTTTGTCAGATGTGGGACTGCCAGTCCTCCATTTCCTTTGGTCATATACATTATCTGTCGTGAGATTCTGGGATGTTTGTTGTTCCAGATGAAGTTGTTAATTTTAATTTGAAGCTTCTGGAGGTCCTTCAAGTTGATGGAAATGGGCAGAGACCTGAATAAATAGAGAATTTTCGGTAGGAGCACCATTTTAATGCAGTGGATTCTTCCGATCCATGAAATTTTGTGTTTGTCCCAGGTCAGGAGATCTTGTTGTAGGGATTTTATCAATGGGGGAAAGTTGGCTCGGTATAGTGACTGTAGGGTTGCCGTTAGTTTAATTCCCAAATATTTAAGATATGCTTTTTGTATTGTGAAGCCAAAATTCAGTTCTATTAGTTTTACTGTATGTGCAGACATATTGCAGGGTAGCATTTCAGATTTTTCGGCCTGATATTTTCGCAAAGTCCTGTAATGTTTTAAGAAGGTTAGGCAAGGATAGCAAGGGGTTGGTAAGGTTAACCAAGAGGTCATCTGCGAAAAGCGATAGTTTGTATTCTTTCCCTTTCACTACAGAGCCCTTGATGTCGGGATTCTGTCTGATGGCTCTCGCCAGTGGCTCCATGGCTAAGGCGAACAAAGCAGGAGAGAGCGGGCATCCCTGCCTCGTGCCCCGTTGGATTTTTATGATATCGGGCAAGGAGGTGGTAGGCAGAGTGAGGTGAGCCGTCGGGTGGAGATAGTAGATCTTCACCATATTGCTTATGTTAGTGCCTAGTTCCATCTTGTCAATGACAGAGAATAGATTGGGCCAACTCAGTGTGTCGAATGCCTTCTCTATATCTAAGGAGAGCAGACATGTGGGTGTGTGGGATCGGTTGGCTTGGTCAATGATGTTGAGGATTTTCCTTATATTGTCTGGTGCTTGACGAGATGGAATAAAGCCGATTTGATCTCTATGGATCGTCGTGGTTAAAACTCTGTTAAGCCTCAAGGCCATTATTGACGCCAAGATTTTTATGTCTACATTAAGTAGGGAGATAGGTCGAAAGTTCTTCGTGGAGAGAGGGTCTCGGTTCGGCTTGGGGATCACAGAAATCTTCGCTTCGTTCATTTCTGGCGGCAAGGATAAGCCTTGGGTGACGTGTTTAAAAACGTGGAGAAGATGAGGGAGAAGTTGGTTTTGAAATTTTTTATAATAAAGGCCAGTGTAGCCGTCTGGTCCTGGAGCTTTGCCTCTTTTGAGACGCTTAATGGAATCCTCTATCTCTTGGCAGGTGATATCCTCGTCCAGCATTTGTCTCATCTCTGGAGAGATTGGGTTAGGTGCATATTTGGTAAGGTAGGAGTCCAGGGATTCCTTTGTCCTGGGATTTGTGGCTGTGTAGAGTTTCTGGTAATAGTTGGCGAACGTCTTGGCAATTGTATCCGGGTTGGAGGAGATTCTTCCGTCTGATGTTCTAATTTTATATACTGTTTGCTGGCGGTTGCGTAAAAGGTTAGCTAACATTTTGTCGGGTTTGTTCGCATAGAGGTAGAATCTGTGGTTAGTTTTGCGTATGGCCTCCTCGGCTTTCTCTAACAGGCAAGCTCTCAATTTCTGTCGGGTTTCGTCAATTTGGCGGCGTATGTTAATGTTGGGGGTCGCTCAGTTCGTAAGTTCCAAATTCGTTAGATCTTGTTCCAGTTGGTGTTGCAGTGCCAATCTCTCCCGTTTCTTGCGGGAAGCGTATCGGATTAGGCAGCCCCTGATATATGCTTTGTGTGCCACCCATGTCCAGGTCGAGGCCGTTCCTGGTATCGCGTTCTCCTTAAAATAATTTTTTAGTTCCTGGGATATGTATTGTATGCATTCAGGGTCTGCTAGTAGCCTGTCGTTTAGCTTCCATGTAGGGCGAGTGGTGGAAGGTATCTGGAGTGACAGTTCTGTTTGTACCATATCATGGTCAGACCATGCACACTGTAGAATTTGGGAGTCCCTTAGAACGGTGGCATCTTTCGATTTAGTTAGAATGTAGTCAATCCTGGAGTAGCTGTTGTGAGGATGTGAGTAGAAAGTGTAGTCACGCCTGTTGCCATGCACTTCTCTCCAGGTGTCTATCAGTCCATTAGTTTGTAAAAGGTGTTCAATGTTTGTGGACGCTTTGGAATGTGTGAGGTTAGGCGTTTTATGCAATCTATCCAGTGTTGAGTTGAAAGGGAGATTGAAGTCGCCGGCCCATATCAGTCTGTCAGAATGTATAGATGATTGTTTGCTAGCCAAGTTTTGAAAGAATTTGAATGGAGCATCTGTGCGTAGGAGCATATAATTGTGTAGGAATCATCATAGAGTGTGCCTTGCAGGATCGCATATTGCCCCTCTCAATCAGTCGCAATGTTCGTCGGAAATAAGGGAAAGTTAGCCACGCCTCTGTGTTTGCTGGAGGCCGTGAGAGGTAAAAATTAGGGTATTGTTTGTGGAAAAATTTTGGAAACGACCTTTGCGTAAAGTGAGTCTCTTGGAGGCATAGGATATGTGGGGAGAGTCGTTGATAAGCCTGGAATGCGGCTCTTCTTTTGCTGGGGGAGTTGAGGCAGCCACATTATTTCTAATAGTTGATAGAAGAAATTCCAGTGGCACACTGAATGCTGAAAAAAGTGTTAAATTTATTCACCCAAATACATACAGACAAGGGCAACGTTTCGGACCACTCGGGCCCTTTGTCAAGCCTGGTGTAACAATCATGAAATCAACCTTTTAAAGTGTAAGGAGGGGGTGTGGATAGAGTCTCCTCCCCTTCCTAATAAGTGACATCACTACCCAGGTGATCATATTAAAACATTTAAAGTGCGATCCAAGTCCATGAAGCTTCAGAGTCCAAAATTCATTGTGACCATAAACAAAGTGGGGAGTATCCTTAGTGAATTACAAACCTGTTAATACAAATTAAAAGCATTCTAAAATCATTGATGTAGAGCACATTGGAAAAAATTTTGGAAAAATTTTTGAAAACATTTTTTGAAATTTTTTTTTGAAAAATGCTTGAAAAAATCTTGCAACATAAAGGTTATAAATAGTATTTACCTGAGACGCCAGAGTGACCCATTCCACATACTGCACTCAGCACCTTCCTGAGACACATGATAGTATGTTGGTAATGATGTCAGCACTCAGTGTGTTTAATACTAGTAACCTTAAAAGAAAAGAAAAAGAGAAAAAAGAGAAAAAATGAGTATACACATATATATCTTTACATGATTCTTAATTCCACACCATATCATACTGTATGTAAAGGACTTAGTCACCTACCGAAACATAAACATAGCAGGTGTGTATTCCCTGTTAAGACCCCTGGGCCATATAGTGTCCAACTTGTGGATCCATTGCATTTCAAGCTTTTTGAGCATCATAAGTCTATCTCCACCCCTTCTTGGTTCATCCAGAGTCAATGATCTGAAATTTAAGTTGGCTTACAGAGTGCCTAGCTGCATGAAAGTGTGCCGGGACTGGCAGTGCCGTGATTTCTCTACGGATAGTGGATTTGTGCTTACAAATACGGTCACGGATTTTTTGTGTGGTTTCGCCTATATAAAGCAGACCACATGGGCATTTCAACAAATAAATCACATATGTTGATTCACAAGTGTAATAGTTCCTTATCGAATATTTTTTACCCGAGTGAGGTTCTAATAGTTGATGTGTTTCGTGTTTGCACACTTCCTCAGAGACCGGTCTCTGAGAAAGTGTATAAACACAAAACGCGTCAGACCTCAGACACTGTTCACAGTTAATCTGATGTTTTATACAAAGAACAATGCTTTTACTTACGGTCTGGAAACGTGCAATGTTTTGAAAAGGGCCCAGGAGTGCACTGCTTTCTACAATAAATTTGACACAGTTGACCACTCACTCCCCCTAGACAATTCTATACTCAGCTAGCATTTGTGACACTGCTCTTTCATGGCTTACATCTTATCTTTCTGATAGTTTGTTTAAAGTTACTTTCTTTAATTCTATTTCTGCTATGTTCCCTCTCTCTGTTGGAATTCCTCAAGGCTCTGTTTTAAGCCCTCTGTTGTTCTCACTCTATACTACTTTTCTAGAAAAAAATATTCAGTTGTTTGGACTTCAGTATCACCTTTATGCTGATGACACACAATTCTACTTGTCTACTCCTAACCTCTCTCCTTCTGTCCTTTCCCAAGTTAAAGATTGCCTTTCTGCTGTCTCCTTCTGGATGTCGCAGAGCCACCTGAAACAGAATCAGAACTCATATTTCCTCCACGATCCTCCCCTGTCCCTCATCTCACTCACAGTTAACAACCTCACCTTACATTCAACCACACAAACAGACTGCCTAGGAATTATCTTAGACTTTCATCTGTTTTTTTTCAACACTGTGGCAAGCTGGCGGCTTGAACACGTAACTTTTGGGGGAATTAGTCAATGGTGGGCAGGCAGCATAGGACAAAGGAGCAGAAAGACAGGGACACACAGCTTCTTCAAGGAAAACAGCAGTTTATTTTCCCTTTTTAAACAAACTTAAACAGTCCATTATCCACAGACACAGGGGTGATCATTGTAGCAAACAAACATAAATCATAAAATAAAAACCTTGCCCACTGGGCACTAACTTCACACTTTAAAGCAGTCCCTGACTAGACTGGGCCCCTTGCGGACTACCAGCACAACAAAACAGTTTTGGTTGGCTCACCCCTGTACTCAAAGTCTTTGAATGAACTTCTAAGCCTCCTGGCTTTTCCTCAATGTCCCACACAGACAACAAAATCTGGCTCTTAGTCACAGCCACGGGCTCCCTTTGCTTCATGCAGTATCAGGAGGCACTCCCAGCTCTTCTGGGAGTTCCTAACACAGCCAGGTCTCCTACCTGCTGTGTCCTGCTGAGAGACACACTCTCCCATTCTAATTAACTTTAAATAGCCTTTCCACAGGACAGCTTTCCTGTGGAAGGTAAACTCCAATCTCTGGACTGGATCTGCGGAATGGAGTCACTGACTACTAAAGTATTTAAACAGAGCGCTGATTCTCTGTTTAATAACTCTCTTCCTGGAGCCTATTCAGTGTCGGACTGGCCCACCGGGAAAGCAGGAAAACTCCCGGAGGGCCAAGATGTCAGTGGGCCCTCATGCTGCTAAACTTTTGGCCTATTTCATGGCCATTCCCTATTTCTATGAGAACAGAGGCTAAATAGATGGAATAATTGAGTATAGTATGTAAAGAGAAGAGACTAGGAGAATAGAAATTGAGGAGATGAAGAATAATAGTACTGAGAGTGGCCCCTGGTCTAAAGTTTTATGGTGGGCCCCTGGTCTAAGGTTTTCGGGTGGTCCCAGTCCGACACTGAGCCTATTTCAATAACTGGGGAGAAATTAGGCTAGAGTGACCTTTTTCCACCTTTTCCTAGTCACTCTACCACAACACACATCCAAACCCTTGCAAAATGTTGTTGTATTCAGCTGCTGAACATTGCCCGAATACAGCCAATTCTCAGTTCAGATACAGCCAATATATTAATCCAGTCTCTTATTATCTCCCACCTTGACTACTGTAACCTAATCCTTGCAGGTATTCCAAAAAGTCACCTTTTACAACAGTTTTAAATGTTGCTGCTAGACTCATTCATCTAACATCAGCTGCTCCCCTTCACTGGCTTACAATCTCCTCTAGAATCAAATTCAAACTACTAACACTCTCATTCAAGGCCCTTAACAATGAAGCCCCTCCCTATATTTCATCTCTGATTTTAAAATACACTCGTGCAACTTTCACTCTGCTTCTGACCTTCACTTCTCCTCTCATCACTTCAGCCCATTCTCATCTACAAGATGTGTCTCGGCCTTCTGCTTTTCTCTGAAACTCTCTGCCTTGAACTGTAAGACTTTCTGTTTCCTTCCAAACGCTCCCTAAAGACCCACCTGTTTAGGGAAGCTTATTCAATATATCTTAATTAATCAGTCATAAATGTATAATGAATCATAAAATTTTCTATAATCCTTATGTCTCAATTGTACTCTAACTCTTCTAGTTTGTAAACTCTTGCAAGTAGGGCCCTCTAATTCTATCATACCCTTATTTGTTATTTACTGTTTGTTCCCTTTTCGTTATCTAATGTAAAGTACCGCGTAACTTGTTGGTGCTATAAAAATAAATGATGAATGCATGAATGAACATTCCAACCAAGCTTAGATTGCCTTTACATGGAAGGCATTTCCTAACCCTCATGCTGAGCTTGTGGATGCATGATTCTTCAATATTGTTATTGTTTATATTTGTTCATCATAGGTGAGTTCTCCTGCGCTTACCTCAAGTACTTGGATTGGTGGTAGGTTGGATTGCTAGTGTAAAGGGAAACTAAACTTTGTAGTAGATACTGCAGTTTGGGTTAGACCTCTGGACTGATACACTATTGTTGGGGTAGTAAAGCAGTGGTTTTCATACTCAGAATCCACTGAGTGCCCGCGCTTGATTATAGACAGATATTGCTTGCTTTCAAACAAGCAACCAGTAAATCTTGCTTGCTGATTGATTGGTTGTCATGGGTTACTAGACTTACAATACATTTTGCAACTTTTGTTACATTGTTGTATGATCCACTTACTCAGCTTCAGGAATATTTTGAACAGCAATTCTGTGTATAACCCAAAACTCAACTTAACCGACTTTCAAACTAGGTTTCCATCATAGATTAGACACTTTTCTGGGCCCCTCGGGCACCATTGCAACCTTGGAGACCACTGTAGTGACATCAATAGAAGTAATGCTCTACACAAATAAGTTAGGGTGAGGGGTCTGGGAGTGAAGGTATAACAGTCATCCCTCAGCATATTCTTCATGGATAAATCCAGTTATCAGCAAAGATACAGAAAGAATTATAGCAATTACTATGTGTTATGTGACTCAAGCAGATGCATTCTTTTCTCACTGAAATAAATGATGAGCTGTCCTTGTTGTGTGAAGTCATGGTTCTCCATCTTAAAAAGTAAGCCATAAGACTGACCTGGTTGTACATCTCATGTGAGAGTAATCTTGTAGGTTAGCTCAAACTTTTGGGGACTGTATTGTGAATAAACAGGTAGTGGTCAAAATAATGGAAACACTCCTATTAGTTTTGCTATTACTAATTGTTTATGTCTCTTTGTAACCTTAATATAACCTGTATCAAACTTCATGTTCATGACGAAGAATCTTTGAATGTATTGTTTTATTATTATTATCCTTCGTTCAAGATATGTAGTGCATCTGTAAACAGGAGTCTTGTGAATTCCAAAGAATACTACTCACTGTTGTCTGTCTTTTACAGACAACTGCAATGACAATTGCTACTTTGTTTTGTATCCAGACAAACCTGTTCCAAGGTTATGACAGCATTCACAAAGTATGGAAAGACAGCTTTCTAGGGGACTAGGTACATCCAATTGTCAAGCATTGTTTCCAGCATGAAGCGTTGATTTAATAGGGTTGTCCAACTAAAAATAAAAAAAGAGATGTATAGTAGGCTGTAAAAACTGCTATTCTAAAACAATTTGTAATTGAATAAAAATATAGCTACAATTAGCATACAAGAAGTTAATGCGTTTAAAAGATGGTCATGCCCCTCAGCCAGATGTGTCCAGTGTAGGTTTGAGAAACAAGAAGTTCCTCCTGTTTGTGGTAAGAGCAAATAACATATTTAATGTAAATAAGCCATTGTGGTTGTTTTCAAACACCAGTGAGAAGAAGAGAACTGAAAACTGTATGCTGGGAAAAATGAAATAACAACCCCCAACAGTTAAGAATTAGATTTTAGTCTGTTCCACATACATTACAGAATGTATTAAGGACAAATGGTGGTTCATAAGTGGTGCAGAGTCAGGCATTCCATTAACTGACATCCCACAATTATGCCACCCCTCTCTACATATGTCTCCCAGATAATACCCTAAAATTCTTAAAGTTTCCCTCTGCATTCCATCCTTTCCATATTAATAGCAATACCTATAAATTTTAGGACCTTTGGTTTTTTCCTCTTCTCTAAATGTTAAGGCCACCCACTATAAAGTGTCCCTTTATTCAGGCAGTTCACTAAGTCTGTGACGGTTCTCATTCATTAAGGTCATGGTATATCTATAGTAGTAAGTCAAACCAACAGGACTTGCTGTATCATCCGACAGGCTTTCTCAATTCAGAATGACCTGTACAAAAATATTTGTGGTTATATACCCTGGAATCTTACTCCAATCAGTATAATATGTGTAGTATACCAAAGACCTCATGGAGGCAAGGTGTTGATTGCATTAACATGATTGGAGCTATGAGGTGTTATTAGACCATCCAGGAAGGGTTGCTAAAACAACATTGTATGTGGCAGACAATAGGTGTCGAAACCCCCCCCCCTGTTCAGACTTGTTTTTCCATTTTCACAAATATGGCTTCTTTGACCCCTCTTTTGAACCAGTCCACCTCCCTGTCCAGAATGTGAACATGGCAGTCTTCAAACGTGTGTCCTTTTTCCTTTAGACACAGTCCTGACCAGAGTAGCTGGCTTTTCTGTGCTGCGACATATGTTTGTGTACCAGCTGTGTAGTTTCTCCCACGTTGTTTCATTTCTCCCAAGTCCGATTACTCCTCATTGCACTGCAATGTATACACAATGTTACTTTTCTCATGCTTTGGTATTGGGTCGTTTGGATGAACCAGTTGCTGCCTCAGTGTGTTGCTGTGTTTAAAGCAGACCGATGTGCAGTGTTTATTAAAAACCCTTAAGTTTTCTGACACCCCAGAAATATATAGAAAGACCAAGTTCTTTCATCTGTCCTGTTTTCTACCTTCACTGGTAGTTTTGATGTTGTTCTTGATCCTTCTCCCAGTTTTAACAAAGACCCAGTCTGGATACCACCACTTTTTAAGGGCCCCTCTGAGGTGTTTCAACTCTTTTGCTTGAACCTCTGTGCTGGTGGTGATCATGTCTGCTCTGTGTTGTCATGTTCTGATAACCCCCAGTTTGTGATCTAATAGATGGTGGGATTCAAATAGCAGGTACTGGTCTGAGTAGGTTGGATTCCTGTAGAATTCCAATTCCAGCTTCCCACTCTTACCAAGCAGTCCAAAAAAAATGAGTGCATGTCTTGCATATCCTTACATGTAAATTTGATGTTGTGGTCCATTGTGTTGATGTGTTCAGTGAAAATCTGTACCTTAATCTGTATTTTAACCCAGGTGTCATCCACATATCTGAACCAATGACTGGATGTCATTCCTTTGAAAGTACCCAGAGCCTTTATTTCCACTTGCTCCACATACAGGTTTGTCACGATGGGTGAAACTGGTGATCCTGTGGTGCAGCCATGCTTCTGCCTGCAGTTCACTTAGGTTTGAACACCTAAAAGTGATCATTGCTTAACCTAGGGTAGTTACTTCTTCTGAGTTAAAATCATTGTCTTGCATTTCAAGAGTTGCCCAGTAGATGGCAGTTATAGAATAATAAAGGTAGTACACGCAATGACCCTCGTTCTTGCCTTCATCGTCCTGGAAGGTGGGTACAGGATTGGGCCTGGACAGGTGGCAGGGTCAGTAGGAGAAGCTAATGCCAGACTATTCCTGTAATAGTCACTGTAGGAGGGTAGTAAGGGTAGTAGCAGTCAGAGGCTCCATCAAGGAGATTGGTTAGGTTAGTTCCCTGCAGTGACAAGGCCACCAGTATTGGGACTCAAATGGTTGAAGTCAGTGACACTGAGAGTGAGATCTTTGAAGCAAGAGGCTGCTGTGAGATTCGCCTCTGGTGAGGACACAGTGTGTGGGTTGTGGTTTACCACTGACTGAGGAGGTATTCAGACTGTTCTTTATGTGATATTGTGCTATAAGAACTGCTAGATCCAGAAGCAATTTGCCTGTGTCTGGTTTTGAAGAAAACACTTTTGCTCAAAATACTCCAATTATTTACATCTGTTGGTTGGTAGATACTCAAGGTCAACCTCAATGAGAAGAGTTGCAGGTAAAATCTACTTTAACTGGAGTTGCCAGAAGTTGTCTCTAGTATTAAAGTGCCATTATAGTGCCAGAGGGATATTGCAAGCAACACAAATTTCTATAACTCACCAACGGATGGGCTACATATACCTACCTTGGTTAACTGAGCTACTGGACCCACTCGCCTTACTAGGATTATGGTGTTATCAAATAAGGTATACACTGCAGACCAGAGATTTGTTAATCCCATCATTAACAGAGACTCCAGGGGTTGAGAGAGGTGGTGAATTAGCCTGTATTTTCCCAGCTCCTTTTTGGCTCCAAGATGTGGTAGGGGGCCAGGGCTGTCCAACTGGTGACCCCCCCTTCTGTGGCCCCCACCTACCTGCTGTGTTTGTTTACCATGTGTAAAATTTAAAAAGTATCACTACAGAGATTAACTGGCCCCTGCATTGTTTAAACCTCAAATTCAGACTAATCCCCTGTATTGTTCACACCTGTGATCCTCCTGCATTGTTCTCACTTGTGGCACCTCTATTGTTTATATGCTAAAGCCCTGTACTGTTCACACCTGAGACCCAGACTGAAACTGCCCACATTGTTTACCTGTTCACACCTTATTCAATATGCTAATGGAGCACCAGCACTGTGTCACTGTATGTGGTACATATTAGAATGATAGCTTTCCCTGTCTGCTGCTCTGTTCTACCTTCCCTCACTGGGGCTCATTTATCAACACTGGGCAAATTTGCCCATGGGCAGTTACCTATAGCAACCAATCAGTGATTAGCTTTTTGAAGCCAGCTGCAAGTAGAACAATGAATGCAGCAATTTGATTGGTTGCCATGGGTTACTGCCCATGGGCAAATTTGCCCAGTGTTGATAAATGACCCCCACTGTGTGTGCCATTCTCTGCTTGCTCAGTGCTGCTTGTGTGTTCCATTCTCTGCTTGCCTAGTGCTGCTTGTGTGTGCCATTCTCTGCTTGCCCAGTGCTGCTTGTGTGTGCCATTCTCTGCTTGCCCAGTGCTGCTTGGATGTGCCATTCTCTGCTTGACCAGTGCTGCTTGGGTGTGCCATTATCTGCTTGCCCAGTGCTGCTTGTGTGTGCCATTCTCTGCTTGCCCAGTGCTGCTTGGGTGTGTCATTCTCTGCTTGCCCTAAACATAAAAATGAACTTACTGCACCACAAGCCTAATCAAACAAATGATTTATGCTTTCAAAGTTGGCCACAGGGGGTCACCATCTTGTAATTTTGTTAAACATCTTTGCAAGACTATGCACATGCTCAGTGTGGTCTGGGCTGCTTAGGGATCATCATAAATTATCAAAACAGCACAAGTCAAATAATATCTGCAAAAAGCCGAGACTGATTAATAATCAGAATATGCAGACTGCAATGGGTCCTGTGTTGTCATGTAATCTAATGTGGATTTTATCGTTTTTGTATTGTTTAATGCAAAC
Source organism: Xenopus laevis (assembly GCF_017654675.1). Taxonomy (NCBI): domain Eukaryota; kingdom Metazoa; phylum Chordata; class Amphibia; order Anura; family Pipidae; genus Xenopus; species Xenopus laevis. The sequence goes on along the minus strand of NC_054373.1, from coordinate 59,748,503 downwards.
TTTCTCCAACTCTGCAGAACCAGTAGCTGCAGCAAAATAATCCTCCAAAATAGAATTCCAGTTTATCTGTTTAAATTTGGCATGATCTTTGTCCCTGCAGCAGGAAACGGTAAAGGGGATGCAAAGGCAAAATAAAATCCAATACAAATCTTTACACAGTCGCCGACTGCTCTACAGGGAAACAAACAAAACTGTTTGAGTTCTGAATGGCTGGGAAGTAAGGCAGGGGCTCCCCCTGGAGTTCATAAGTATGATTGTTCCCTGCCCAGCAGTTAGGGACCATCTGACAATTCCTATCCACAGCAGTAAATGAAGGGAGAATTTCACTGCATACAGTCAGGTTTCTTATAAAAACGGTACACATTTTTTAATCAGAGTATATTGGAGGTAGGTTTCTTTTCATTAAAGATTGGATTTTATTTTTTTGCCTTTATATGCCCTTTACATAACGCAACATGTCATCTACCCTCACTAGACTCCATTTGTCAAGGTCTGTGGGTGGCACATTTGCTTTCTTTTTAATACATGTAAAACATCTGGCTTGAGGGTGGGTACCTCCAGATTTAGAGCATTCATATCCTCCATTTGTCTTGCAATTTGCACTGGCCCTCATTATATCGAAAACAGATATTCTGTCTAGATCCTGTGGTGAACACCAACTCTCCAGGGCTGCCTGGAAAATGCTGTCCCCTTTGAAAGCCCATCAGTCTCAATCGCAAACTAATATCCTTATGGTCCCACAATATGGTGGCCTTTGAGGCCATCCATAGGAAATGTTTATCATATTGCCACCATTCCATAACACCATAATCTCTACAGGCAGCCCATAAAGTAGAAAAGAGTTCATAGTTTAGGTTTCTTTTCCCCAACAATGTTGGCAAAGATCTGGAAAGCTCTTAGACACATTTAAAGGGGGTAATGGAAGCTGTAACCAATACCGCATGTCAACTCACCTAAATACTGGTAGAATGCAATGGCCACAAACTATGCCTTTTCCACTTTCTGCCTCCAAGCCCAGTTGCTGTTTATTACACAGGTCTCATGGAGATATTTATATAGTATAATTTCTATAAAATCATGTCCATGAGCATGTTATAGGCTCTTCTAGAGACCTCTAGAACTGCTATTAATTAAACATACTAGGTATGCAATTATTATACTGTTAATACTGTATATTACAAATCTATGGGAAGCCTTAGTTTTTCATTAATAATAATAATCATATGTTTTGTTGGTGGTATTAATATTTCCATAATGGTTTTATATAGTCTGGGATTCTCCTACTGGTAACTTGGTATAGACTTGCATTTTCCTTCTCTATATGAAATGATGTGATGTGGAATATTTGATCTGGATCAGCTATACTATCCTTTTTCAAAGCAGTTATTTTTTAGGCAAAATGCACAGTCAATTAATGTTTTTTTTCTCTGCCAGTGATCTTTGATCATGCAAAATGCATTGAAGTCAGTGGAGGTTTTTCTTGCACATTTTTTTTTCCCGACTAAATTCTGCTGCAATTTTAAGAAAAAATTAGAAGATGGCCAAGCAACGAATTTTGCTGCAAATCCATGTCAGGTGAACATTTTCCTCATCACAGCCCAAACGAAATCAAGCACTCTCTATATGTATATACAGTATGTATATTGTACATTGTACTAGCTGACTGTATATGCATACATTGTACTTTTGTGTATCACTTTAATGGATGGAAGATTATTTACTGACAAGTATATGGATCAGAAGTATTTCTTTCTGCACAAATATTGCTTGACGCATGGTTGGGGCCAAAGAAGCAGATACCATGAGACCACAGGCATTGTGATAGGGCAGTGATTTCACATACAGTACATTTCCCAGTGTTACACTGGACCGTTTTTCCTGCATGACAAGCATTAGTAGGGGCATAAGCACTGAAGTGGCTCTAGTGGCATATTGGCTGCCATTGGCCAAGTTATCTTTACAAGGCCATGGACATGGTACTACCACGACAACAGTACCAATGTAATTTATCTGGAACATAGTTAGGATCTGGTTAATAAATGTACTTAGGTCTCATGGACACATAAGTAGTGTTCTGGCTATTATGTTAGACATCCAGTCACTCCAGCCTTTATACATTACATTGGCTAACTAACTATATTAGAAACATTTTTTATTTTGCGCAGCCTATCTATTTACCATATTTTTATTTTTACACTGAACAATTATTTTAAGAGAATATATTTACATTTTAATCTCTTAGCATTTCTAACTACTAAAGCCCCTGTATACAGCATATGTGTTTTGATTAATGTACTGTATTCATACATCCACATTTTATCTAATCTAGCCATGTGTCCAACAGCCAAATCTGTTGATATTTACAGAAGCAAAACACTAAAACACCAGTAGATGTCACTAAATGTCTAGAAAAGGTGACTGCCTGAGACTATCTATAGATTTAGAACAGGAACAGATAAATACTTGTCATTGTCTTGAGGTCGATTTAATTCACCATGGGAATAATGGCTTTTCTAGTGCAGAAATAAAGAGAATCTGGAGAATAAATTGGGAACTTTTTAAGTGAGGTGAAAGAATGGAATCAATAACGTCAAACACAGTGGACAAAATAAATCAGCATCACAGTAAAACAACAAACCTTCTTGTCCTTACTCTTGCTAGAAGATAACTTGTATATTGGTTAAGGGTAGCAAGCTAAACACTTACCCAGACTGTCTCTGCAGATAAGTATTCTTCTTCACTAGGCCAACCAAACCTCTTGGAATACATTTCTCACTACAAGAGGTCACCATTCCCACCCAGAGACACCATGCAAGGTAATTATTGAGAACCACACATGGTCATGCACTGTTCCCATGGTTTCCAGTAACAAAAAGTACAAAGTATTCCCCAGCAGTGCTATCTTATATACAGTAGGTGGATAACATAAGAACAATATCATTATGAAAATCAAATAAAATATTTTAAACATTAAGAACAATATCATTATCAACCAGTACCAAACAAGCAACAGCACATTATACCTCTTTTCCACCAGCCAGTTACCTTCTGTGACTGGTTACCTGGGTACACCTAACCATATGATCAGAACAGAAAAATAGCAATACAGTGAATTAACCTCCCAGACTGTTCTGTGCACCTTCTTTAGACAGCTGGTGGGTTGTATAAATATCACAGGGGTGAAGGAAGCTTAGATTGGAGGGGAGCAGATTTTTGCAGATGGGAGCTGATCTGCATGCATCAACTTTTTCTCCATCAATGCAGGTAAAGAAAAAACCTGGTGTGATGTTAGCCTTAAGTGGGTCAAATCAGTACAACTTTGACATAGCTTACTCCTCTGCAATCAGTCAATGGGACAAAAAACTATATATTTTACCCTGTGAATTAACGAGTGACTTGGTTCCTGTTGTTTCCTAGCAATGATGGGCCTTCCACATAAACCAAATGGATTCGGTCCAGATAAAAGTCTACAATCCAATTGGTTGCATTAAATATTTAGCTAAGGGTACCTTACAAAAAGCTGTTGTTGGCCAATTTAACAAGACAGGTTTGAACTTATTATTCCCCTTGTATAGCTACTTTTACTAGCTGTAGAAAAAAGGCACTTCTAAGCTTAACATAGTGGTTTTCAGACTATTTGTACTTAAGCTTCCTACTGCAAAGACATATTTGTCTAGGCTTCCTTGGACCCTTAACAAGGTTAACAGTTTATAAGGTTAGACTTAACCTTATACCAAAACATTTACACATACATCATTCACTACCCCAGTGGAGCTTTTAATTTAAGGTTCCTGTCATATTCAAGCCCACTATAGGCAATTTTATCCAGAGCTTAATACCTACCTAGCCCATTGCACAACCTTTCTTTGTGTGTAAGATCAGTAGAGAGTGGAAACTGCAGCTGGGGCCCTGTATTTACCTCAAACTAAAGTAAAGTGTAAAGTACAGTTTTCCCTTGTGCCATTGTGCACCGAGCTCTGCCCCTTGCACTGTTGCAAGGGGCAGAGCCTGGGAAAGTAGTTGCACAGAAGAAAAGGAAGATAAGAAAAGTTTGTAGTTTTCTGCTTGTGCAAGTGTGGGGGAGTTAATGCTTTCACTCTATTCTTTTTCTGCAGTGATCTTACTGACATGTCTAGGGTTAATATGTTCATTATCCATTTTCATAGTTACATAGTTAAATCGAGTTGAAAAAAGACTAAAGTCCTTCAAGTTTAACCCCTCAAAATGAAACCCAGAATCCATACATACACACACTCACACCGATAACTCCATACACTTACATCTATATATACCAATATCTATTTTCTGCAGTGATCTTACTGGCATATCTCGGTAATTATGGCTAAATGGAGCTGCACAATGTACATAGTGTGGGGGGAGCAAAATCTGTCAGGGGTTGTTACAGCAGGTGCGTTAATGTGTTGTGTGAGCCCCTGGGGTGAAGTTCTCTGGTGGGCCCCAGGTACCCCAGTCTGACAATGACTCCATGTACTGAATTAGCTATCACACACTGTGTGTCACACAGAGGTTTACAACAGAAAAGAGAAAAAACTGCAGCACCTTAGTTGCAAAATGTGAAAGTTTGTGTTTATTGGTCAGTAACCAACAGGTAACTTTCGGGCCTGGACTTGCCCTTTCTCAAGCCTGCCTGATAGTGTTTACAAACTGTGGTCCTCCCCCCCCCCGGGTCCTAAAACAGTTGTAGTGAGGGCCAAGCCTGCCAACCCTTTGGAATGAAATTTGAGGGAGAATATGCACTAACTTTCTTTAATATCCCTGAATCTATAGCAAGATGACTTTTACAAAGGGTTGGCCCCTTATTGCTCCAGAACTTAAACCTACTTCTTTGTAAATGAACCCTAGTCTGTGAATATTACTCATATTTAGATATGGAGTGACCAGAAAGTGGTTAGTTAGACCAAAAATGAGGTTAGTTGAAATGCTGTCCAAATTAAATCTAAATTTGAGTTGTCATGGTAACAATCAAAAAGCAGCCATAACAAGAAAGCAGTTCTCCTCTGTTTTTCAAATGGGAATGTTACAGGCAGCACCTTACAGTACTTCATGCAGTATAGTAACAACAAAATGTAACCTCCTAAATGCCTGTCTCATGTGCAGTGAGATAAATTATCTTGACATATATGTCAATATATGTTTGTTGAAGGTGTTTTGTTTTGTGTTTTCATCTATAATAAATGCAAGAGCAGATGTAGTATTATCTTTTAGTTATATAGCACCTATATATTTAAGCAATGCTGTCTCAGCCATAAGACAAGGTGTGAGCCTTTGCATAGGACCAGGGACAGCTTTTAAGAAACACATTTCTGGGTCTAAATTCCCTTACTATATATATATATATATATATATATATATATATATATATATATATATATATATATATATATATATATATATATATATATATATATATATATATATATATATATATATATATATATATATATATATATATATATATATATGCTGAGATGCAGCCAGTCGAAATGTTTCCTAAATAAACGGTTTATACATTTGGACAAGACCTATGAGTGCAAAGCAAGAGACCTGCGGCACAACTGTTGCAATTGATTAAGTGATCAGTATTTATTCAGCTCACAAACAAAACGGCAACCTGTGAGTGCGGCTTCTTCATTGGAGGATTATATATATATAGGTTTTTTAAGGTTTTAGTTTCACCTCTTTTTGTCCTCTGACTACATAAGGGTCAGAGATCACAGAGGGCGTTACTAGAGTTTGATGTAAGGGTGACACTTTGTCACAATTTTTTGAAAATTGGTTTGATAATTGTTTTAATATTTGTAATGTTGAACTTGAAACTGGGTTGGGGGGATGACCTCAGGCATGGGCCCATTTATGTAATATGTCAGGCCAAATAATCACTATAAATAACTATTATAAGTTTGGACTAAAGAAAATGTCCGCTAGGTATATGGATTCGGGGCTTCTTGTATGCAGCAGAAATACATGTACAAAACAACCTGACTGATAAGTCAATTTATTTGTTGAGATGATTTATACCTTAAGGTGAACGAATATTGGTAGGTTGGCTGGGGCTTATATGCAGCCTTGTCGGTAACAAAGCTTTTACCGGCACTAGTGTTTTCCTAAATGGTCACCTTTCGAGAAATTTTGATCCTATATAGTGGACATTCCTTTGAGGCATCTATGACAACCCAGTCTATCATTTTTTTAAAAATATCTATAGCTATATAAAAAGTTTTTATCACACATACTTGCATGCACAATGTTTGGTGGGGACACCAGGCTTCACGTTATTATGAGAATTCTAGGAACATGCTGTTACAGTTTATATACGATTTTACCACTTATTTATATGTCTTTAATGGGCATGGGAATTGTGATTAACATTTTAATGATATGTTTGCTCACCGACATGAATATTTAATTGATACTTTACACTGATTGGTGGATGTTTGTATTTATACATCATGTGACGACCACTGGGTGCATCCTGACGACGGTTCTGAGAGAACCGAAACGCGTTGATGTGGGGTAGTTTGTAACACTCCAATAAAAGAAATACTTTGATCACTGTAACCGTGAGTGCTTCTGATTGCATCTATCTATATATATATATATATATATATAGATATATATATATATATATATATATACACACACATATTGAAGGTTGCAATGATACCACAGTACTCAAAGGAAACATTCAAACTCCTTGTATATAGTGCCCAGTTTAGAATCAAACTCTGGACCCCAAAAGGGACCCGTTTTGACCAAAGTACTGCCCTCATGTTTCTTCAAAGCTTCCCCTTAGAAGAAGGGTTCAGAGGTTTAGCTTTAAAATTAAAAGTGCAACCACATGTACAGTGATAGAAACATTTGTGTGTGTCTGTACTGCAATCTGTTCAATCAGGGCAGACATTTCACCTCCACACTATTATGCCCAAATTAAGTACAGTGGTGTTTTTGCCACAATTAAATTCTAAATAATAAAGTGGCCAGGGGAGGCAGATGATGCAAATAATATGGCAGGGGCAGTTACATGTGCTCCCTTAATGATGACAGAGATTATATGATATTCCAAAAATAATTCCAGGGACCCGTTTCAGCATTCCTAATCTGGGCACTGCCCCTAAAAATGTTGGTTGTGTGGTCACTAACCCATACTGGAATGACTAACCTCTCATCAAGTAATACAAGTATAGGATCTATTATTCAGAATGCTTAGGACCTGGGATTTAGAGATAAGGGAACTTTATCTTAATTTTAACATTGAAAAAAAACAATAGGATTATTTTGTCACCAATACGGAACCAATCAGCTTAGTTACCAATCGTGTTCAATGTACTGATTTATTATTACAGAAAATACAGGAATTAATTTTTTTTAAAAAAATTTGGACTCTATAAGAGATAGCCTTCCTGTGATTCTGTAATAAAAGTACCGGTGCGGCGGGGTCGCCCGCCGCATGGTCCTTAAGCGCCGGCGCTATGTTTGCTCTAGGGCGCGTGCGGGGTGCGCGCGGTGCGCCTGCACGCCTCTTATTTGCTCTACATTACACACTACGTCACCACAGTACTGTTACTGCACCATTCTTTTTTTTATTTTCTCATAGTACAGTCCATTTACATTTATTTCATCTTCACCTCATGTAACATGGTTATTTTGTGTGTTGTACTGCACTGCTGTGCTGTTTTTTTATATTTCTATATTTATACAATCTTCACTCAATTTCACTTATGTAAATAACGGTTCATCTTGCAATAAATCTGCTGCTATACTTAATTTAATTAATTATAGAATTCTTATTTTTGTAGTAATCCTTTTGTACTTAGTTGTAATATTTAACTAGTATGTTTTTAATTTTGCACAGTCTAAAAAAGTGGATCAGGATGCATTTCACTGCATGTTGTACGTGTATAACTGCATGTGACAATTAAAGAATATTATCTCTATCTATGGGTTGAGTCCAGAGGACTTTCATTTGTCTGTATGAATTTTGTGGTCACAACCTCATTGCACCCACACTTTGGGGCCCATTTACTTAGTTCGAGTGAAGGAATATTCGAAGTCGAAGGATTTTACTTCGACCCTAGGTAAATGTGCCCCTTTATGTTTTTGAAAATTAATGGTGAGCACAACTTTCCCTTCTTTGCTATAGTTTGTGAATTAGAAGATTAGAAGCCCTTTTTCATGTCTTCTTCTATAATAGTGATAGTATTTTAGTGTAATAGTGTATTTTACCTTAGGCACCTATTAGATAGAGGCACTTTGCAACTATTTACCAGGCTTTTACAGTTGATGTAATGTTTAACTTGTTGATTTTTCATTTTTCTTTTACAAGGGGATGTTACTATTGCAATTAAACGTTCAGATTTTTTTATAGTTTCTCTGGCAATGGTTTTATTATTTTAACATCTATAACACAGAACAAAAGAGACTGTTGACAAAGTATTTCTCGGGGGTTCAGAGGAAAAGTTATTCTGAACTGGTACATAGAACCAAGTTAGGGTAAATGGTGCGCACAACTAAAACATTTTGTGTCAGAGCACTGCTTTAAAGAGCAAGTCAACCCCAAAATAAAAAAAAAATGCCTAATAAAAGAAAACATAATTAAGCAACTTTCCAATATACTTTTATTAACAATACTCAGAGCTTTTAAAGTTATTTGTAAGAACAATTTCTATTAAAAGCAGCATTTACTTAACTCCTGTTGTTACTTTTTAAACAATGTTGCAAAAGTCTTAATTCCCCAGCAAAGACACAAAATTTCCACCTGCACCCAACCCTAAACTGAACCTGGCCCATCGCTCCATGTCTTCTTAAAGATTTAGGGGGCCGATTCATGAAGCTCGAGTGAAGGATTCGAATTAAAAAAACTTCGACCATCGAATGGGCTACTTCGACCTTCGACTACGACTACGACTACGAATCGAACGATTCGAACTAAAAATCGTTCGACTATTCGACCATTCGATAGTCGAAGTACTGCCTCTTTAAAAAAAACTTCGACCCCCTACTTCGGCAGCTAAAAGCTACCGAAGTCAATGTTAGCCTATGGGGAAGGTCCCCATAGGCTTGCCTAAGTTTTTTTGATCGAAGGATATTCCTTCGATCGTTGTATTTAAATCCTTCGAATCGTTCGATTCGAAGGATTTAATCGATTGATCGAAGGAATAATCCTTCGATCGTTCGATCGTAGGATTTGCGCTAAATCCTTCGACTTCGATATTCGAAGTCAAAGGATTTTAGTTCCTAGTCGAATATCGAGGGTTAATTAACCCTCGATATTCGACCCTTCATACATCTGCCCCTCTTAATGCGGGAGTGGGGCACAGTTAGGTTGCGGGACTGAATAGTTGTGTGATAATCAGCCTGAACTTGTGGCATGAAAGTCCCCAATTAAAAGGGAGACCAGTGATAAGATCCAAATAGGGACAAGACAGTGGTAAGCTCAATGTTATGTTTAATGGTTTGAAGAGAACAAAGTGGAGCAGTCTGAAGTTCCACTGAGGTTTCATAGTCTTGTTTTGTTACCCGCATAGGGTGTAGGAACAGATCAGTGTGTGGGAAGCCTTTACAAATGCAGAGCTATGCTGCAAAATACATGTTTTTAGTCACAAAGAATAGGAAAAGAATCCTTGAATTTCACGTTGGGCCATGCTATTAGGTTAACCGGATTAGGCTCTGCAAGAAGTTGACCAAATCAAGCAAAGACCCGCTCAGCAACCTCACCAAATTTAAGGCCATTGGCAGATAGGTTGTTTCTCCACTAATGTGTTGACCCCAGCCAAGTAAGAAGAATCCGCTGCCATCCACATTTCCTACGTGTGTTTGCATGGTATTGGCATGTTAGCTAGAACACTTATACTAAAGTATTAATTTTTGTGAGTTCACTAACAGACCCACCCCTTGCTTGTCAGTAAACACCAAAGGAGGTGCACCCACCATACACTTTGCCCATGAGCGTGTGTATGGTGACATCACAGAGGGGATGTAAAAGATCCTTCAGTACCTAAATTTTTGCTCTTTTATATAGTGCATAGCAAACAAACATACATCAGACAAACTGGTATATTATGTACAACAGTATTAGCACAAATATTTACAAGATCAAGGCAAAAAGGGACAAACCACAGGGAGCAGATACACTTGCCAATAATGAGAACACCACAACATTTCGGCACTATAGCCTTTGTCAAGGGGAATTCTGATGTGTCACAAGCTATCTGAAGTATAAATACCTCATTCAATTAGACTCGAAATCTCTGTTTTCATGTGCTTCCCGCACTTCCGCATTCGCAACATCACGTGCGCCAGTGTTATTACGCTGGGTAAACGCCCAGAGTAATTACGAAGCTCCCTACCTACGCAAACAATGATGTCAGTGTACATTGTATCATAGCAACCACAAGTGGCACATTATATATAAAAAGGAGGGTTTTAGTCATCAAATCTCTGCACTAATAGAAATGGAAGGATTCACTCATCAAATCTTTGCCCTAATAGAAGGTGCTGGAATATATTGTATCATATATTGTATCTACCGGGAGCGGTGCTTTTTAACACAGTATGGAAGAATAAATCACCTGGCTTTGCCAACAATGAACAACATCTATAGACAATTATGGGCATTTATACAAAAAAGTGTATATATACATATTCATACAGTACAAAAGGATCAATCACATAGCCCATTGTACTTTAACTGCATGCCATATGCAAATTAGCCAATGCTAGTGTAACTTCGAACTGCTGATCTATTTTCGTTAGCGCAACTTTGTAAGCATTCGGTACCGTGTGCGCAACTTCGCATCTTCGTGAATTATTGTTGTCCAGGGGAATTTACGCCTGGTGAAGTGTTGCGATGTGCGCGAAGCCAGTGCTGGCGAATTTTCTCAGGTAAGTAAATTTGCCCCATAGTTATTAAGCATACTGCTATAGGGTCTTGGTACATACATTCCCTGTGTTTAAGCCCTGGCTTAACCTTTTAGTCTGTCAGCTGCCTGGCACTTAGCTTGCAGGAATTGATGGTGTGCTGTTGCTGAACAGGTATACAAATTATTATCCAGAATGCTATGGACCTGAGGTTTTAGCAAAACCTTTCTAAAATTTGGATCTGCATACCTTATATCTGCTAAAAAGCATGTAAACGTTAAATAAACCCAATGGGGTTGTTTTGCCACCAATCTGGATTCATGCATCTTAGTTAGGATTAAGTACAGGCTACTGCTGTTTTATCATTACAGAGAAAAAGGAAATACTTTTTAAAAAATTTAATTAGTTGCTTAAAATCGAGTCTATGGAGATGACCATTCCGTAATCCAGAGCTTACTGAATAACAGGTTTCCAGGGAGCCCACACCTGTATTTAAAACTGAGTGGCACAAGCATATGTAATGGCTAGAGCTACACTGTCATTGTCCCTAATAATTTACATAATGAAATGCCATTTATTGCAATATATTTTGTAGGTAGCCCTTGTGGGATGTGAAGGGTTATATTGTACAGTGATACTGGAGGGATGATCCAGGTACTGGAAACACTGGCGGTCCTTGTTTTAAATTTGATATTTGATTTTTTACATAAACAATCTCACCATAATGAACATTTATCTACTTTCTCTGGAAGCACAATCTCTGAGATTCATGCCCTTTAGCACCTTAATTAGTTTAATATGTGTGATTCATGTGTCATTTCTAATCTACTACGTGTCAGTCTATGGGGTTTTATAAACCGCTGAAGTTACTGTGCCATTGTATATATATTATTTTAAAATGTTAGGTGTTAATTGGTGATTGTAACTGGGGAATGATGTAAATGAATGTATTATTATTAAATAAATTGATAATTAAAATTAATTTCCAATAACTGATATAAATTAACTGCCCATAATACTGATAATACATTTCTAAACTAGTATATTGGGTGTATGGTTTTTAGTTTTTTAATGCATGAACCCAATACTAAATAAGAGTGACACTAACTGGTTATCTCGTCTTTGTATACCTGTAACATTATATAAAAATAAAGGGGATGTTTGATCATATATTAACATCAGAGATGCTACAACTCAGCATCTAGAGTCAAGGGAGGAGGGGTCATTCTTCCACTGTAGCACTGGTAAGGCCCCATTTAGAATATGCCATACAGTTTTGGTCTCCATCACTCAAACAGGACATTATTGTATTAGAGAAGGTACAGAGAAGGGCAACTAAGCTGGTGAAAGGTATGGAAAATCTTAGCTATGAGGAAAGACTGGCCAAATTGGGGTTGTTTATACTGGAGAAGAGGCGCTTAAGGGGTGATATGATAACTATGTATAAATATATAAGGGGTTCATATAATAATCTCTCTAATGCTTTATTTACCAGTAGTTCTTTCCAGCTGACACAAGGTCATCCATTTTATTTAGAAGAAAAGAGGTTCCACCTAAATATTCGGAACGGGTTTTTTACAATGAGAGCTGTGAAGATGTGGAATTCACCTGAATCAGTTGTACAGGCTGATACATTAGATAGCTTTAAGAAGGGTTTGAATGGCTTTTTAGCAAGTGAGGGAATACAGGGTTATGGGAGATAGCTCATAGTACAAGTTGATCCAGGGACTAGTCAGGTTGCCATTTTGGAATCAGGAAGGAATTTTTACCCCCTCTGAGGCAAATTGGAGAGGCTTCAGATGGGGGTTTTTTTGCCTTCCTCTGTGTCAACTGACAGTTAGGCAGGTTAAAAAAAGTTAAAAGGTTGAACTTGATGGACATGTGTCTTTTTTCAACCTAACTTACTATGTATGTTACAGTGTATAAAGACCTCATGATTTATATGTCCTGGGCTCCCTCCAGCATCACTTGCTTCTTCCCTCCCTGTGAATTCCAATCATAGTTTGTTGTTCTTACTTCCTGCGCCTTGTGGGTTCCAGTTTCTTTGTGAAATCTGTGACCTTTACAAAACAAAAAAATGCCTTCCTTATGTTAACATGAGACGATTCATCTGATATACCTTTTCCAGTGCTGACATTAAATCTCACCAGCTTTCTCCTTTATATAGGATCCATCTATTGTCCTTTAGGAATGAAATGTGGTATTGATGAATCTGTTACAGGAAATCATATACAGGCCCCGTACCTTTTAATCAGCTGGAAATTAATTTTGTTGACTATTCTTGATTTTCTCTATCAATTTCTGAGTGCACACATAAACCATGGCAAATGGCCAGTTAAGAGCACCTGCCACATCAAAGTTCATGTCTTAACCACAAACCTCCAGAGATTGAAAATTAATACAAAAATAATTTAAAAAACTAGCAATTTCTTGCTATTTTGTCTTGCATGCCCTGTACCTACTTACTTTGCCAGGGCCCATTGTGTGCTATCCACAGAAGTAAGTACTCTAAGTACTCTTCATGTCTACATGACTGCATGCCAGTTTTTCATGCTATAACGCCATAATCAGTGAATCAGCCATGTGGTTGAACAGATGAATCTCAGTATTAGCTGTAACTGTTCAAAGCTGAAAATATGATAAACTGTTGACCCTAATCAGCATGTGAGGAGAATCAGTGTCATGGTAGCAGATGTGACTGGGTGAAACTTGGCTAAGAATAGGTTGGCGAAATTGTACACATTCAGCCAGCAGATATAGTTGCCATCTGGCTGATATCTTACTGGCCTGGCTAGAACAATCGATCCTTTTTAATCATATTATTAATAGGGAAGACATGGAAGAGCTGTTATTTTTTCAATCCTACCTGCAGTCAGTTCTTGATTCAATTGAGAGGGGCTAAGTTTAAAGGAAAACTATACCCCCCAAACAATGTAGGTCTCTATAAAAATATATTGCATAAAACAGCTCGTATGTAAAATCCTGATTCATGTAAATAAACCATTTTCATTATAATATAATTTTCTAGTAGTATGTGCCATTGGGTAATCATAAATAGAAAATTGCCATTTTAAAAAATAAGGGCCGCCCCCTGGGATCGTAGGATTCACTGTACTCACAAACATACCAACAAACCATACATGTTAGGTCACATGAGCCAATTAACAGACAGAGTTGTGTCTTTTGCTTCCACACTTCTTCCTGTTGCAGTTAGAGTTGTAGTATTTCTGGTCAGGTGATCTCTGAGGCAGCACAGAGACCATCACGAAATGGTGGCTCAAGGCAAGAGATGTAAAAGGGCAATATTTACTTAAATATATATACCAGTTAGGTAAGATTCTTTAATATGCCACTTAATATGATATGAACTATCTGTTGCTTAAGTGTTCATTTTGGAGGTATAGTTTTCCTTTAAGTTTTTCTGCATGGACTTTGTTCTAATGCCACAGGAGCAGAAATATTCCAAAGGAGCAGTGGCTGGCCTTTACACAAACCACAAGTTAAAACTAACCAAAAAGCCTCTAGGGAAGAAATAGTTCATTTGGAAAGGTTCCTTATTAGTCATTGCCATCTATGTAGAACTCTGATCAGGGTAAGGAAAACATCTGTGAATCACCTAAACCTACAGTTTACATGCCCCTCTAATTATTTCACAGGCTTATTCCAGCTCATATGGGACGCCATGGGGTATGACCACAATCTTCTGATCATCTGGCTTCTCTTACGTTGTATCAACAGTCTCAGCCAGCAGGGCAGAGAATAGAAAGGGACAAACATTGCTTTTAAAAAACCATAGAGAAATTGTATCAATGTATATTTCAAAGTTGCTTAGAATTATGTTTTCTTTTATTAGGGAAAACATTTTTTTTTGGGGGGGGGGTTGACACTCCCTTTAAATAATTCAATGATTGTCTTTAATCAGCAACAATACATGGTTTCTAGAATTTCATATTCATAGGCTGCATAATACATGAAGCAATTTCCTTTGAACCCCATACAGACTGAAATACAGGTTTTATTATTCGAAAACCCGTTATCCAGAAAGCTTCAAATGGGATGGCCAGCTCCCATAGACTCTATTTTATGCAAATAATGCACATATATATATTTCCTTTTTCTCTGTAATAATAAAAAACTTGATCCAAATGAAGATATATTTAATTGGAATTGGAAGCAGAACCAGCCTATTGGGGTTATTTAATGTTTAAATTATTTTCTAGTATACTGTCATGGGAAAACATGTTTTTTTCAAAACGCATTAATAGCGCTACTTCAGCAGACTTCTCTGCACTGAAATCCAATTCTCAAAAGAGCAAACAGATTTCTTTATATTCAATTTTGAAATCTGACATGGGGCTAGACATATTGTCAGTTTCCCAGCTACCCCAGTCATGTGACTTGTGCCTGCACTTTAGGATGGAACTACTTTCTGGCAGGCTGTTATTTCTCCTACTTAATGTAACTGAATCAATCTCAGTGGAACTTGGCTTTTACTATTGAGTGTTGTTTTTAGATCTACCAGGGAGCTGTTATCTTGTGTTATGGAGCTGCTAACTCGTTACTTTCCCATTGTTCTATTGTTAGGCTGTTGGGGGGGTTGATATCACTCCAACTTGCAGTACAGCAGTAAAGAGTGACTAAAGTTTATCAGAGCACAAGTCACATGACTAGCCCCATGTCAGATTTCAAAATTGAATATAAAAAAATCTGGTTGCTCTTTCGAAAAAAAATTTTCATTGCAGAATTCTGCTGGAGCAGCACTATTAACTTATGCGTTTTGAAAAAAAGCATGTTTTCCCATGACAGTATCCCTTTAAGATATGAAGATCCAAATTACGGAAAGATTTGTTATCTGGAATACACCAGGTCCCAAGCACTCTGGATAATAGGTCCCATACTGTGTTCATTATATTTTTGAAAATTAGACCTGATGGATGATTTACTATGTGTAGGTGTCAGGACTATCTAATAGTCCCTTCGCTATTCAGGATATGTTCCTTTATACAGCCTTTAATTGGTGTCAGCATATCATAAGCATATTTCACAGTCCACTATAAATCAGAGGAACGCATTTTGATAGTGTCACCAATTAAACAGCTGACAGATTGCCCTCTCTGATTTAAACAGGATTCTAAAAGTGCTATTGATGTTCTCTTTTATTTGGAGAAAATAAAAGTTCCACTATATTGTATTGCTTAGTTCAAATACAGCACAGTGGTGTAGTGAAGTTCATTGCTGTCTTGCATTGAAGTTCCACAAAGTTAAGGACATCAGCGCTATATTAATTAAGTATAATAAGACAAACAGTAGAGGGAGCTCTGTTTCCTGCAGAGATGCTGCATTCTTGTTCATAACACTGAACTTGCTCTGCTGTACTGTATACTATGATTAGAGTAGCTAAAAATTATATAACTTCACTGTGAAAGCTGTCCAGTCTCCTCTCTGTGTATTATATGTGCTTTTACTCACCAACCTTTTCCTGAATTAAAGACACTAGTGAAAACATAGATTCTCTGTATATAATGCTGCCATAATCCATGTTGCTATCACATATTTTCCCCTTCATCATTACCTGGATAAAGTATATTCGATTGGCAATAAAGTATTGATCTCTAAACACACTGACCTTTGTAATTTTTTCCCAGCTCTGTGGGTGCAGCTTCATTTAGACTTATTTATTATCTGTTACATAGTTACATAGTTACATAGTTAAATCGGGTTGAAAAAAGACAAAGTCCAACCCCTCCAAATGAAAACCCAGCATCCATACACACACCCCTCCCTACTTTTATACAAATTCTATATACCATACCTATATTAACTATAGAGTTTAGTATCACAATAGCCTTTGATATTATGTCTGTCCAAAAAATCATCCAAGCCATTCTTAAAGGCATTAACAGAATCAGCCATCACAACATCACCCGGCAGTGCATTCCACAACCTCACTGTCTTGACTGTGAAGAACCCCCCTACGTTGCTTCAAATTAAAATTCTTTTCTTCTAGTCTAAAGGGGTGGCCTCTGGTACGATGATCCACTTTATGGGTAAAAAGGTCCCCTGCTATTTGTATATAATGTCCTCTAATGTACTTGTAAAGTGTAATCATGTCCCCTCGCAAGCGCCTTTTTTCCAGAGAAAACAACCCCAACCTTGACAGTCTCCCCTCATAATTTAAGTCTTCCATCCCTCTAACCAATTTGGTTGCACGTCTCTGCACTCTCTCCAGCTCATTTATATCCCTCTTAAGGACTGGAGTCCAAAACTGAACTGCATACTCCAGATGAGGCCTTACCAGGGACCTATAAAGAGGCATAATTATGTTTTCATCCCTTGCGTTAATGCCCTTTTTTATGCAAGACAGAACTTTATGTTCATTTATAAAAAAAAATATTCTCTAACTGCACCTTTTATGTATACATTGTTTTTTCCCTTTATATAGAAAGCATAGTATAAGATCAATGTTTTCTGGATTACAGGGTTCTATTGGTCACTGTATCTGCACAGCTTGAAGTATAATGTGAGATGGTGAATAATGGCACCAAGGACTAGATTTATTAAATAAAAAGTAACGAAAATATTGTTGGAGAACTTTTTGCCTGTTTTCTGATTTTTAGGCTTGTAAATATTTCTTGGGAAAATATATGAAATTCACACCAGATTTGTCCATATAGATACAGAAGTTGCTAGGTTGGTAGGTGCAGTGACATGGGTAGCACAAAAACTTACCAGATGCTATAAAATCGCTAAATGCAATATTGTTGGCCAACAGAACACCAATACCATGCAGGAGAAAAATACATTGCAGAAATTATGTACGGGTCCCTACCACCATTACCTCTAGCCATAGTGTTGCAGAGCTATGTAAACAAAGCCATATGTAGCCTTTGCTTTGGCTAATAACTTGTGGCTATACCTCTTGCTATATTTGAAACGTACACAATGGGGCAGATTCAATTCAGAAAAAGGTTTATCATGTGAAAAGTCATGAATAAGACTTAATTTGAGATGCAATTCAATTCACAGTTTATCACATGAAAACTCCATTGAACTGAATTTGGAGAAAAGTTTTTTTCTCCTTGAATTGAATCTAGTTATGAGTTTTCACTTGAGAAACCATTAAATAACTTTTTCTCACTGAGTTGAATCTGGCCCATCATGTGAAAACCCAATTGTTGTCTATGGGAAAAAAACTGGAACGGAATTTGGAGAATAGTTTTTTCTCCTTGAATTGAATCTCATCCATGAGTTTTCACACTATAAACAATGAGAAAACTTTTTCCCACTTATAGACTTTAACCTGTAACTGCTAACCCCCCCCACACACACACCCCATGGTGCAGATTCAGGGATCGCAGTTCACGGCAGCCAGGCTGGGGGGGGGGGTCTATACAGGGTAGGATTTTTTTAGTTATGGGTTGAATTCTCCTTTAATTGAATCTGGCTCTATATGGCCAAAAGTATCTGGACACCTGCCTGTCCAATATCTTATTCCAAAACCAAAGGTATTAACATGAAGATGGTCCCCCCTTTTGAAGTTAGAACAGCTTGTACTCCTTTTGGGAAGGCTTTCCATTAGCTGTTAAAACATTGCTGGTGAGATTTGCTTCCATTCATATGTAAGAGGTTGGGCCAGTTTATCTAACAGGTGTACATATGGGTTGAGGTCAGGACGCTGTGCAGGTAAGTCAATTTCTTGCTTTCTTGCATGCGTGTACAGGTAATGAAGGTGGGTGGTTGGGGCAGAGAAATAAGGGAGCATTGGGGGTGAGAAGCTGACAGTATTGGAGGGACGTGAGGGCCAGCGCCCCCCCCCCAGTGTAGGCAAGTGCCAACCCCTAGTTCTGGCCCTGGCGTCAAAATCTTTGCTGAAGCAGGAAAGAGCCTTCCCCAAATAGTTGCCAGTAGGAAACACAAAATTGTAAAAAATGTATTATGTAGTGACAACTGATGGTTCACAGGCTGCAGGGGCAATTATAGCAAGTGTGGGAGGACTCTTCTCCTTCATCTTCAGATGGAGGCTCACAATGCTCTCTCACAGGGTTCTCTCTGATCAATTTAGGGCATGCTTCTGATCCACCCAACCACACCTAATCTGAAAGCCCACTCATTTTTGTTTTAATGAGGAACGTTTCACTCTTAAAATGCATTGCTGAATGCAAAGTCGAACACAACAAATAACCACAGAGAATTACTTTTTTCAACTGCTTTGCAGGTTTTATTGCTTAACGGTTTTCTAAAATGTCTGTTTCAAAAGGTATTACTATCATTTCTCCCCTTGCATGTTTCCCAGGTGCAGTTTAGTAAGGCTGGTGTATGACTCTATGTTCTGGTTTCACTGTGTTAATGTAGGCCAGTCAGCGTAACCTTTACAATGTGAGAGTGTAAAGAGAGGAATAGGAATCATTTATTTGGTTAATCTAGAGCAAACTTTGCACCTGTTATTAAACTGTTCCATACAGGGGCAGACTCAGTCAGCAGAGGGGTCTGGTGCAGATAAGGATCAACTGCTACAAACCACAACAAATTAGACTGCCATTGACACTGGTGGGCTGTACAGTTGTGCATGCTGTATTAACATTCCTGTCCCATTATATTTTTTGCTGGCAAAAAATAAATGATACCAAAGAGGGAGAGGCCTTGGAATCACAAGGGTCCAGTCTACACACAAACTGTTCTAAAAAGGAAGTAAAATGACAGGTTGTATTATTCAAATCTTGAAGGAATATTGCTATGTATATTTAATTATATTGTATGATTGTATGTATTTTATTATTTTATGATGCGCTTTGTGATCTTTTAGCCTATTTCGTTTTATAAACGAAATAGGATTGCAGCTATATAAAATAACAGTGGACCTGGTTGTTAACACCCCTGATACACATGGCATTTAAAAAACATCTGGACATCTCTCATAGTGGCATTGCCCACATTTATGGATTCATAGCATTCAAAGAAAGTGTTGTAGACTGTGTTGTATGTAGAAGTTTACTTAGCAACGTAGCAACAGTGTGCCTTGAAGTGCACCTGGAACTGGTAACCAACATACATTCAGCAAATGCACCTACCCATGATATTGTCTGATAACCCCTAATATGTTTAAATAAAACATAACTTTAAATATAAACTTAAAAGGTAAATATATATCCAAAAAACAAAACTTAAAGAGTTAAAAACCCAGATTAGGAGGGGAAGATTTATATAGTCTAATATCAAACAGTTTATGCGTCAGCTCTAAAAGTTATAGTTCTTATACTGGTGGGGGGCTGGGTAATTGGGGCTTGTAATTGTATTTAGGCCCCCCCCCCAAAACCTGCCACCCTAGGAACAGGCCCTCGGGTGCCTTAATATAAATACGGCCCTGTCTTACGTATCACCTATATGGGAAGCGATAGGGCCTAATGTAGTACACCCCTATTAATCTGGGTTTTTAACTCTTTGTTTAGTTTTTTTGGATATATATTTTCATTTTAAGTTTATATAACAAGTGTTTGCTTTATTTAAAGTTGTAGTGATTATCAGACAATGGGCCAGATTCAATTCAGCGAGAAAGAGTTATCTCATGGTTTCAATTAGAGGAGAAGAAACTTTTCTCCAAATTCAGTTCCAGTTTTTTCTCATAGACTTAAGTAGAGTTTTCACGTGATAAACTGTGAGATAAGTTTTTCTGAATTGAATTACATCTCACTGAATTCAATCTGGCCCAATATAATGGGTAGGTGCAGTATGGATGGGTCATTCTTTCCTTCCTTTTTTTGATGAATGTTTATTCCACTTGACCCTGCACACCATCATTTGTTTCACTTTCTGATGGAAGGTGCTTCAAATCTACTGACTTTGTGAATGTTCAATAAGGGGCATAAGCAACCAATAAGCACAAAGCATTTACTTTGTCACCTGTTTTAAAGTAAACTTCTTATTGGATATTATGGGTTATTGCACCTGGCAGACATTGTGCATTTTATTACATATGGGGGTTAGAGTAAACATGGATGGCATTGACAGCCATGGTAACCAGAAAGTATATATGAATTTCATAGTCAAAGGGAAACACCAATGTAAACAAAGCATGCCAATTGTATCATAAATGTAAAAATGTTATTAAAGACTAGTGCAAACATGAGTCAAATGTTATCAATAATAAAAGAAAAGTGAACAGTGCAAATAAAATTTTCAACAAAGACAACAAAAATAGAAACAGTAGGGCAAACAAAAGAGTAAAATATCATGCAGAAAAGATCTTCAGCGTTCAGTCAAAAATCATAATGTTTGTTGTGGACTAAAGGGAGATGGTGCATGGAGACTGCTTGAATGGACCTACCACATGTGCATTATTCAGTGTGTTTCAATAAGTCATAGTAAGAGTAAGTACAGACAGAATGGCTAGCCTCACATTTTCCCACCAGAATAATAAAAGTACACAATGGTTTCAGACACTCGATCAGGGGCTGGAATCCATATGTCAGCCACAGCAGAGCAATTTATATAGTAACCAAAGTGCAGCCATTTATGTGTAAATACCACCCATAAGATTTTATAGGAAAATCAGAATGCTTTCTAATCTAAGAACCCCTATAAAAACTAAAGTACTGCTATGAACATGGTCCTACTTTTAAAGCCTTTTTTGTAAATGCTCTTATGCAAACCAACGTTTAACTGACTGTAGGCGTAACTATACACCATCCTTACCCATAAGATGTCATTAACTATATAAATAATAAATAGGTTCTTAATTTTAGCTTTGTTTTGTGTCTCTTTCTTCTGATCCTCCACAAAGTGAGGATAATACCCAGGATTATTATTTCCATGAAACATTTGCAAAAAGCTAACACTTTCCACAGTGCTCTGTAATATAAGGGTGTATATGTATGGGGCCCTGTTATCCAGAATGCCTGAGACCTGGGTTTTTCCGGATAACAGATCTTTTCTTAATTTGGATATTTATACCTTAAATCTACTAGAATGTTATGTAAACATTAAATAAACCCAATAGGCTGTTTTTGCTTCCAATAAGGATTAATTAAATCTTAATTTGGATCAAGTACAAGGTACTGTGTTATTACATAATTTTAAAAAATTTGGATTGTTTGGATAAAATGGAGTCAATGGGAGATGGCCTTTCTGTAATTGGGAGCTTTCTGGATAATGGAAACATATAGAATATATACTGATGCTGGCAGGTACAACAAAAACAGAGAGAAAGGGGTATGAGACACAAATTAATGGGCAATGAAAGGAGTCAGGAAAGTGCGAGACATGGCACTGAGTATTGCACTTAGCAAGTGGAAATACTTTATATCATGTCATGTAGAAATGAAAGGACAGCTATGCTAAATGAGGATACACTTTTCTAAAGAAATATGTATTCAGAGAATGTTTGAAGGTTGAAAGATTGTGCTAAAGGGCCAGATCAAATTCAGTGAGAAAAAGTTATCTCATGGTTTACCATGTGAAAAGTCATTGACGAGAAAAGACATTTCTCCAAAGCTCACTCATCTTGTCTCTCTACATGCAGGATTTGTGCAAAAGGCAGTTTTTTTGTTAGATTTTGTTTGTACTGGAATCAGTCATTTGAGTGAGCTCTAATACATCTGCTAGGAAAGGAAGCCCCCTATAAGATATATTGGATCTAACTGTCAATGAATATCTGATACACAACTGCAGCATGAAGACAGAATGAAGAGAAACAGATGCTGAGAGACGAATAGTGAAGATGAACTTGATTATTTCAGAAACGATGCAGAATACTTAAATGATTACATTTAGAAAGTTTCTTATTTCAGTACTGTGAAGCTTATATTCAATTTTAATTATAGCGATAGTTCCCCTTTAAACAGTAAGGCATTTGAGAAGGGACTGATTCAAGGAACAAATAATGAATGGGGGCATGGGTTTTGGGTATGAAGAATGGGAGTGCACAAATGGCTCATCGTCACATGGGCCCATTTGTTTATAGTCTTTTTACACCGTAATTTCTTGAGGGCATCCCCTTTTTTAGTTTGTATCTTGTATAGTTGCTTTGTTAATTTATATTTTTACTCTTGTTTGTTTTGTTTTTAATCTTATTTTCTCTAATGTCACATATTATAAAGTGTTTTGTATGAGGGTTAGGGTCATGCCATGGAAATACTGGTTTCTTTCATCATTAAAGGAATAGTTCAGTGTGAAATGAAAAACTGGATAAATACATAGGCTGTGCAAAATAAAAAATGTTTCTAATATAGTTAGTTAGCCAAAAATGTAATATATAAATGCTGGAGTGAACAGATGTCTAATAAAACAGCCAGAATCCAACTTCCTGCTTTTCAGCTCTATAACTCTGAGCTAGTCATGACTTGAAGGGGGGCCACATGGTACATTTCTGTTCAGTGAGTTTGTAATTGATCCTCAGCATTCAACTCAGATTCAAAAGCAACAGATATGACCCATGTGGCCCCCCCCCTCAAGTCTAGGTTAATATCGGACAAACGATCGTGCGGTGCAATCTCCCATGCTACAACTAATTATTCACATCACATAAAGTAGTTAGAGAACAAATCAGACAATATTCTGCCCATGACAGCAATCGTACAAAAGATATGTCCGACAAATTCTCGTTAGACAACAGAAATCTTTTAACCTGTCCGATCGACTAAACGGCATACATAGCCATGATCTGAAAAATGTCTGGACGATCTACACATGGTCAGAAAATTGTACGAAACTTTGCGTCTATGGCCAGTTTTAGACTAATGTGAATTTTGCTCAGTGCAAACGAAATTAAACAACTGTAGAACGGGTAGATATTAGGGATGGGCGAATTTGACCCGTTACGTTATGTCAAAAATTCACCACCGGCGAAATTTGCCGGCGGCCATTAAAAATTCTTTGACGAGCGGCAAAACTTTTTTGATGTGCGTCTTTTTTTGACGTACGCTGCCATGCAAGTCTATGGGCGTCATTTCCACAGCGAAACAAGGCAAAACAATTCGCCCATCCCTAGTAGATATTCCTTGGGGAGACAGTGGTTATATCAGTAATAAATTGTTTCTGTTTCTATATTAGCAATGATAACAATATAGAACATGTTTTAATCATTATTTATGCATTTCGCTCAGTAAATTTATTTTCTTTTTGATAAGATGAAGTCAAAATTTGGCAACCTATATTTATAATATAATTGGTGCAAACTGCCTTGAGGACCATAATATCTACATGGGTTAAATAATCAAATGTCTGTTACACTTCTTATGCAAGAAAATGATGAAAGTCATATCATGGCTGCTTCCTGCATTCCCAGTCAGCCACAGACAAGCTAGATCTCGCCTCTCTGCTTTAAATACTTTTCTTATGTGTAATCACACAGCAGGATTAGGGGCAGAGTATTGCAGTCCGCACCAGACATGCACATGGGTTCGCACTTGGAATTGCCCCTGTTTGTCCTGACATATATTCTGCACACTGCTTCATGAAGAAGTAGCCCTGCCACTGGTGTTTTACTAAAAGGACTGTGATTAGTTAAAGGAATAGTTCAGTGTGAAAATAAAAATTGTGTAAATAGATAGACTGTGCAAAATAAAAAATGTTTCTAATATAGTTTGTTAGCCAAAAATGTAATATATAAAGGTTGGAGTGAACAGATGTCTAATAAAACAGCTATTCAGCTCTATAACTCTGAGTTAGTCAGCGACTTGAAGGGGGGCCACATGGTACATTTCTGTTCAGTGAGTTTGCAATTGATCCTCAGCATTCAGCTCAGATTCAAAAGCAACAGAAATGACCCATGTGGCCCCCCCTCATGTCTCTGATTGGTTACTGTCTGGTAGCCAGGGTAACCAGTCAGTGTAAACCAAGAGAGCTGAAAAGCAGGAAGTAGTGTTCAGACTGACATGTTATACATCAAATCACTCCAGCCTTTATACATTGCATTTTTGGCTAACTAACTATATTAGAAATTTTTTTATTTTGCACAGCCTATCTATTTACCCAGTTTTTATTTTTACACTGTACAATTCCTTTAAAGGCTTTATCTGTAGCTGCCTTGATAGAGATGTCATAAATGGAATTTAAGGTTGTTTAATTGTGGAACAAAAGATATGCTGATTCTGCATGGATATAAAACATGCTAGGAGACATCTCAATCTCACACTTTATCTAATGATTAATGATCTTTCCAGAGTCTGTTAGATGGAATCCAAGGTGGAGTACAGTAAACAAAGCATGGCTGCATATAATTGGCACATTTCAAAATGGTGTCAGCATGGGCTCAAATCTGCTGCACAATTCAGTTCTCTGGGTTAAAAAAAGACAAAAAGTTCTAGCAAAATATGTTTTGCCTTTTCTTGAATCCCAAATATATTCTTTTGTATGACATTGGTTATTTCACAACCCCCCCCCCCGGCAAGTTTGTTATTCTGTGAAAACTGTAATCTGGAAGTGTACAAGGTGACCTTTCTGTTCTGTTCATTTTTTTAAAATTTTACAAATCATAAACAATATATTTTCTGACTTGTCATTTGTTTCTTGGGTAATATATATTTTGTGGGTGTTATAATAATATATGAAAAGTTTTACTTTGGTACTATTAATCCACGGCAACTAATCATCAGATTTTATTTACTTCTCTGCAAACCTCTGATTCGCTGCTATGGATTACTAAACCTACAGTACAGTTTTTGCTTTATAATGGAAGTTTGGGGCCAATAAACTTCAGCACAATCTATCATCACTTAATTTAATTAATATTTATGCTTCAGTCCATAAATGAAACTATGTCATACTAATGCATACCCATATAGTAATGATAATAAGGCCAGATGGCATGTCAAAAAGTAATCATCATTATACAAATAACATTATTACACAACAATAATAAAGTGCAAGTAACAATACATTATACTGTATATACCACCCAAATGTCAAAATGCAGAGGCAGTAAAGCAGACTCGTTGGTAACAAAAGAGAATACCCCAATCTTTCTGAGGCAAGCCCTTTCTCCATGGTCTTTCTACCTCAGGGTACCTCAAGGGTATAGCTGACTTTTGCAGCACTGTCTAAAGTGTGTACCAAAACTAACTACTACATATATTGTTACTACTACTATATTGTTATATTGTTACTACTTTGTATTCAATAGGGGATCCCTTTGGAGTTCCTATTTAAGTATACGTTTAGTTCCCCCCTGCTGGGTACCCCTTCAAGAGAAGTTGGGGAAAGACACTTTGCTATTATGGCTAAGAAAAAGAAAGAGGGGAACACCTCTGCACCCATAAATGATATGGCGTAGGCAACGTTGAATACAGAGTAGTAACAATATATGTAGTAGTTAGTTTTGGTACACACTTTAGACAGTGCTGCAAAAGTCAGCTATACCCTTGAGGTACCCTGAGGTAGAAAGACCATGGAGTGAAAGAACCTATATATATCTGACATTCACAAGATGTCAAGATGTACAGGAGGATGGTTATACACTAAAGGCCTTAGGAAAAAGTGATAGCCTAATAGTGCACAGGGAGAGACCATGATGGATTAGGGGTGACATATGTGGCTCACTGTAATGGTCTTACCTAGTAAGAACTCTAAGAGAAGAGACAATATAGTGATCTAGGACCAAAATCCTTTCTGCAATGCAACTATTTTGCTCTAGCTAGGGTTAGGGATCAGGGTCCTACAGCTAGGGTTGCCACATGGCCGGTATTTTACTGGCCTGGCCGGAAAAAATGATGGTTGATCCCAATGTTATTAATAGGGAAAAAAGATAAATATATAGGAAGGCCGGTATTTTTTTCTGGAAAAGGTGGCAACCCTACCTACAGCTGGTTGTAGTGGTACAGTGCAGATCATATATGCATGCAGTGGTGTAACTATGATACAGCAAACCCCACAACCAGGGGGTTTGCGGAGAAGAAGGTGGGCCTAAACAGGGCCTAATTTAACACTTGAACCTTGTTAATGCACTTGTCTTCCAACAGCAAGTGAGCCAGAACCCCACACAAGATTCTTCTATGGGGAAGTTCCAGCTGTCTTAAGATACGCTACTGGATGCATGTTATAGATAGAGGCTCAGAGTTTTAAAGTGCTCCTTTTACCGTCTTCTCAAATAGTCTTCATCCAAACAATAGTAAGATGCTCAGGTTGCAAGTCCCCTACATAATTTCAGAACCATATCTCATGAGCCTGGTATTATAAAGCTGGCCATAGACGCAAAGATCCGATCGTACGAATCAACGTACGATCGGACTTTCCCATCTCCCGACCCTCCACTAACCATTCAAATCAAAGTCTTTACCATTCCGATCAAATAAGAACAGATCACCCAATGTTCTGCTCCTGACAGCAATCGTACGATACTTATGTCTGACAACACTAGTGACAGTCTCCCACTGAAAATCGTACGATCGGCAATACACGCAGAGATATTATCGGCAGGCGACAGAAATTTTCTAACCTGTCCTATCGACCAAACGACCGATCTCCGACGGACGAAAAATGACGGGACTCTCCACACATGGTCCGAAAATCGTACGAATCCACGATTCGTACGATCGGATCTTTGCGTCTATGGCCAGCTTAAGACTGCTACTCCAGTTTAGGTGGTGATAATGTTAAATCACAAAACAGCATGTGTGCTGACTGTTACATAAGACTGTGCTACTCACTTTGGAATTTTTCCGACTAAGGTTACCCGAGAGGGGCGGCTCATTTCTTGCATTTCCAACACAGAGAAACAGAATGTGAGGGTTTGCTGGCCCTACCTCACTCATTTATAGAACACAATGCCTTAATATATAGTTATGTATGTGATTGGTTAAACTACATCTGTGTGCCATTTTTTTTATTTAAAAAATATCTCCATTGCAAAGCCTTTTAGACCCAGTGTAGCTACATACCTCAAGGGTATATGGTTTAAAGTGATAAAAAGGCTGTACTTTTTATATCGCTTTAAATTCTTTCTAAGCGGTGCTGTTGTGTTTCAGCTGGAAGTGACTGGAATAACATTACAAGCCAGTTTTAAAGACGGGGGACTAATTTAGTGTTTACTGTCTGTTAAATGCATCTGAAAAATATGCAACAAAACACAGCAGGTTTTAAATAAATGATAATTCCAAAGCTTGTGGAAATTGCATATGAACCATTCCTGTAAATTCCTGTTTATAGTTTAGCTTTCATTAGATAAGGCTATTAGTATTTATTCTCTGTTTCCAGCTCCAGTTACTGTAAGGCAAACCATACACCTTTTTAGTTGGTCTTCATTATCAATTTTTATATAGGTTTTTAAATTAAATAGTCTCTTGCTTAAACTACTGCTTGGTTGATAGGGTAAATTGGACCCTAGCAACCAGCTAGCTGCTAAAGTTCCAAAATGGGGGGCAAATTAACAAATAATATAATAATTAAAACAAATCACAAAAAATAAAACTGAACAACAGTTGCAAATTGTTTTCAAATCATAATTGTTTCCCTCAATTCATTTGAAATTAAAATACCTGTTAACTTCTTCTTACATGAGTGTTATTTCATTTTCATGTTATTTCATTGCAATCAGTAATGGATTCTATTGCCTTTGTTTCCATAAGCTTGACATAAACTAAGGGCTCTGGAATGTTGGGGACATCCAAATGATGTCACTGACAAACAAAGACTAGGCCAAGACAGCACTGTGTGAATGATATCATAAGAACCCATGAAATGAAAATGCCAGTAGCTCAGCAAGATTACACAATATGCCAGGGTATGTGTGTACCAGGCAATACAGGTTAGCTGCCAACAATTGGTTTTCTTAGGTTCTACTGTTTATTTGGGGTTTTGGAGCTGGTAACCTGTTTATATGCCACATTTATGAAGATAATGCAAATATGTGAACATTCCCTTGGTTTGTTAAAAGCAACTGATTAAATGAGAGAGGAATGTGCCACTTTTAATGCAATCATACCCTCTAAATAAACGTTAGGTTATTTTTCCTTTTGCCTACTTTAACATCTTTCTCACTCCATTCTGCAACTGCACCTTTAGTAGAAAGCACTAATATTTATTTCCCTTTATGTAATGCAAACTGAGATATTATAGTTACTATTTACAAAAAGTGCATGCAATATGTGCTTTTCATGGTAAAACTTTACAGCTGCCATCTTGCTCTGCTATATCTTGTTCTTGCCACCCACAACTGAAAATAGACATTTCCTGCTTCAGTTTCACTGATTAAACCACCTTAGCTGTGATAATTGTACAATGTTTTGGCCCATCCCAGGGTACATCTGACTACACAGAGGTGGTGTTAACCACAATGGATGACAGTATGGGTGCAATCCAGGTACAGGTGTGGGTGGAGGGTGACCTGGGAGCAGATTTTGCACCCAGGCATGTAGGGTGTTAGTTACATTACAGCAAGTGCTGCCAGGCTATTTTGTGATTGGAGTTTAAGCTCAAACATTACTAGGACTAAATTCTAGCACATTGCTATACTGCGTGCTAGTGCAACTTTGCTTCCTTTGATGATGGTGAGGTTTTCTGCATTTAAGGCAGCAAATAAAATAATTTTAAAAATTGTATGAAACAAATGTTACAATTATTGTATTATTCATTAGTCAGTTACTACAGTGTAAATGTTAATTGTGGATAGAATGTATCCAAGACCTGCTTGAATCTTGGCATCTTTTTTTGTTGTGTCCCAATCCATAAGTCTAATTTTACTAGATATAATCACACACATTACCCCACATTACTCTCCTGTCCATAGAACCTTGCTGAGGAGTTCTGAAGCATTACTGAGCTCCTATTTGTTAAACTAGAAGGATATCATCAATGTTCTTCCATCTTGTTACTCTGCCATAACTTCTAGTTTGTGAGTTCCGGAATGGTTTAATTCTGCACATGTATTTTTGTTTGATGGCTATTATTTGCTTTTATGTACATTGTATTTTTGTTCTGCTTCAAGACGATGTAGCTAACTGGATTGGTGCCCATAAACTTTATAAATGGACCAACCAACCTATGGGCATCGTCGATTTTTAACTTTATTTAGGGGTTTTCTAAACAATTTTTAGAGCGGTGTGATGTCTTTCTTTATTATATTACTATTTAGTATGTTCCAATGATTCTATTTTAAGCAACATTTTACTTAGTCATCATTATATCTTGCATTGGTTTGTAATTTTGACCTTGTTTATTCTTGCCGTTTCCATCATTCATCTATAATTGTGTTTTTGTGAAAAGCATGGGCTTGTAACAGTCAATAAGATGTATGGAAGGCTCAGTGACTTTCCTTTTTATCTACAGGATTTCACAGTTTCCAACAATTGCAATTTCTCTCCTAGCTGTCTCCTAGCTGCTTCTTTCCCTGTCTCATGCACAACACAACTCTTGCCTCACTTCCCCTTCCTTTTTCCTCCCTCAACAACAACATTATTAACACATAACACTGATAACAACAGCAATTCCCAGCAGTCCCCTTACAGGCTGGCACATTAGTGCTCACTCTGGGTTGCTGAGGAGTATATTGGGCCACAAGTCCCTTTTAGTTTGGTATCCACCTTAGCACTGTGCAGTGTTTGTAAATGTGCCTTTTATTACTTACTTCTAGGGGTTTCTGTACTACAGTATGCAAAGAATGCTAACTGCTTACTCTTTTGATAGCACTGTAAGTTTTCCCTTTTTTTGGCATATTTGCTTATACTTGGATGTGAAGTTTTATTTATAGAAGGGAGACCAGCTCTGTTGGTGTAAGCGCCTCACTCTTTAGCTGTTAAACATGTCACGTCAGAGACCTGCAGTAATGTTGTCTCCTGGGCAGTGGCCCTGTTCCACATTTAAAACATCACAATCATTAGGTCACCCCTGTCTTGGTGAAACATGCCCATTACAAGCAGCTTGGCAATGACAAGCCAACTTGATTAATCCCTAAAGAATTTTCTGTGAGGATCAAGAAATTACAAATAGTAATTAGGATTAATGTTTGTTTAACTTTCAAAAGGACAAGTGATATCATTTACAGCCAATAGCAGTCTTGAACTGATCTGTTGTTTAACATTTTGCATGCCAGAAATTCATACTGTATGTCTCATCGTTATAAAGTTATTTGTCTCAAAATAAATTGATATTTAGTTGGAAAATGTGCATATTGTGTATATGTGACAATTGTTCCTAGTTCTGTATAATACTAACTACAATTTACTCTCATTTGACTGCAAGCTTTCTGATCCACAGTTACAATTTCATGCTATGCATTCATCCGTGGGACAGTGCAGGGAGGTCGAGCCAGGTTGTGGGGCTTAGAATAGGGACAGCCCAGGGACAGTGTAGGGAGGTTAAGCTGGAGGATTGTGCATTGACATACAGCCAAGTGATGGGCAGTTACATTTCCATTGGCTTAGCATAGCATCAAACTGACAAATACAGAGCAATAGCCCCCACCATGAATCCATTTT
Source organism: Xenopus laevis (assembly GCF_017654675.1). Taxonomy (NCBI): domain Eukaryota; kingdom Metazoa; phylum Chordata; class Amphibia; order Anura; family Pipidae; genus Xenopus; species Xenopus laevis. The sequence goes on along the minus strand of NC_054373.1, from coordinate 59,717,223 downwards.
TATCAAATGATCGTTCATCAATTTTTTAAATGCTTCAGGATTCTTTAGCTCCATCTTTATCCGCTCACCTGACATTATCCATGTATACAGAAAAGACGCCCATCCATCCCTTGGCATTACAAAGGCAATGTAGGAAGTTAAGGCCCTGCCAATCAAAATAAATCAATAAGGAAAGATATAGATGAACAAAATAAATACATATATGTATTTGAGGAAATGTAAACCTGCTGTTGCCCTTGCACATAGGTTAATACCAATAAGTCTCTCCCTTTCCCAGCAATCCCCACTCAAAATATCACCCACAGATACAGCACATTGGAACTTTGATGGAGATGCCATACAACCAGAGTCAGTGCAAAATTAACCTGTTGCTTAAAACAGTGCAATATGGGGGGCATGTATTACTCCAGCTGTAAAGAGCCCTGCCACCCAGAGCTATGGCAGTGAAAGAACATTACCACTGCTCACGAGGTCATGCTAATGATCTATTCAAGACACGCCCTCATCTTTCCAAAGTGGCACTCCCAAAAATCTGTCCAAGCCTCGCCCACTCCCTGCAAGCCCTGGCCAATATCAACTCAGTTTGTCAAAAGTGAGAGGGAAAATTAACTTGTTTCTTAAAACAATGCAATAAGGGGGGAACCAAGAACTAGCCCACTGCTCACCTGGGCCACTTTGGAGGTGAGCCCTGCCAACTAATACCACATTGCCCCTGTAAAAGAATACTGCCCTTGCACGAAAGACTACACCAAAGATTCACCCAGGACACAATGTTGCCCCCAAAAAATGCCCTCTCTGTGCCCCAAAAATCTGCTCTCTTGTACTTGGGAGGAAGAGAAATTAATTCTAAACAATATAAACAATACTTGCCCCTCTCCCATAAAGAATTGTTTAAATCAACAGGATTATTTTCTCTTGTATTTTTCAGTGACTGGTTGTATGGCAGGTCTGGCCACATTTCCATAGCAATGAATACAGGGCCAGAAGAGCTGTCAATGTGCTTTATTGGCGGGTCTTATTTGGGTGGGGCTTGTAGGAAGAGGGAGAGGCTTGTTCAAGTTTTGGGTGTTTTCTGACTGGATCATTGGCTTTAACTTGCATGCAGGGTAATGTTCTTTCATTGGGCATCATAGTATTGGTCAGCAGGGCTCTCCACAGGTAGGATATTATTTAGGAACCCCCCATATTGCATTGTTTTAAGCAAGAGATTATTTTTCTCTTTCATTTTGCTCAGACAGTGTTTTCTTTTATGTCAGCTGCACCAAAGTTCCAATTGCAATGAAAATGAATGCAGGGTTGCAAGAGATGCCAATGTGCAAGATATAACATTGTGGTTGGGTTACTTGGTCGCTACAAGTAATATTACAAAAAATATATTAATATGGTTTCCCCATCCAGTGAATTCTCCAAATTAATTGTGGGTGGAGTACACCTCCACTACTGCTTTATACATGAAGGTGACCCCAAACAGAAACTAACTTTGTGACAAATCTTTACCAGTAATTAATTGTTATTGCTTTTAACATTTATCAGCAACCAAAAGGTACTTGTAACCCCCCGGGAGACTGGCACGCCACAGATCCAATCACCATCCAATCACATAAGATCCTGGCATATATTTCTTCTGCTAAAAGGTTAACACCACAACAAATTAGATGGACACTATTCTTCTCCAAATTAAATTTTCTTATTTACTATAGACCTGGGTCAAAAACATTAAAGATGATGCTCTCCAGGTCTGTGTCTCCTGGGGAAGTTTCCACCATCCCTTCCTGTCCTATAATTCCCCCTGAACGAGTGGTGGCTCCAGTAACCTTAGTCCAGCCTGTCCCTGAAGTTCCTCTGGCATGTCCTCAGTAAGACATTCATCCCTCAAGATGAAATTACTCAGGTTCTTTCTTGGAGGCATTCTTCTAGAATTGCTGGCCATCCAGGTATCAATAAATCTCTGGCTCTTATTTGTAGGTACTTTTGGTGGCCATCCCTCAAAAAGGACATTACCCAGTATGTTGCTGAATGTTCCATTTGTGCTCAACAGAAGACTCCTCGCTCCCCTTCCCTGTGGTCTCCTGCGTCCAGTACCTGTTCCAAGTCTACCCTGGACTGATATTTCCATGGACTTTATTGTTGACTTTCCCAGTTTGTCCACTATTCTTGTAGTGGTTGGCCGTTTTTCCAAAATGACCCATTTCATTCCTTTAAAGAGACTCCCGTCTGCATCCTCTCTTGTAAAACTTTTGAGCAAAGATATTTTTCATCTCCATGGTTTTCCCTCCTCTAACATATCTGACCGAGGAGTTCAATTTGTTTCTCATTTTTGGCGTGCCTTCTGCAAGTTATTGGGAATTGGTCTGAATTTCTCTTCAGCGTACCATCCACAGAGTAACGGTCAAACAGAGAGAACCAATCAAATCTTACAACAGTTCCTCATTTCTCAAAAGCAAGATAATTGGTCAGATGACCTTCCTGTCGCGATCGCCGCCCGGAGCAGTTCCAGGAGCTCCGGGCGGCGTGTCCTCCCCTGCCGGCGTCACTCCCAAAATGGCGGCGCCCATGGCCGCCACGTGGGTAGTGGCGCTGGCACGATGACGTCAGCGCGCCGACGTCGGCGCAAGGACGCCAATGACGTCACTATGGCGCCAAATTTAAATATAAAAACGCTACCAAGACGCCAGAATGGCGCCCAAGTATAGGAAACATTTCCTGAGTGTATCCTGGGTTCCCTGTGAGCTGCTATTGCTGAAATCTTGTTCCTGATTATTATCCTGACCCTTTGCCTGGACTTTGGACTTTGCTGTTATCTGCCTGCCTGTGAACTCTTGCCTGGATTCTGACTACTCCTTTGATTAACCCTTTGGACACCGCAACCTTGCTCCCTCAAGAGGGCTTCCTCCTCGATCCTGACTACCTCCCTGGAGGGAGCTTTCAGCTCCCTGACATATACTTGGGCATGGATCCTACTGAGGAAGCCAAGCCTGATGTCGGACGAGCGCTCCGCGGACTGGCATCCCACATGGAGGAATATGAAGCCCAGCAGTACCGCATAGGGCAGGCACTTGATACCCTTCTCTCTCGAGTGCCTCCAGCGCCTCCTGCTTCCCAAGCTGCTGTAAATCCTCCCATGGCGGTCGTCTCGTCTACCACAGGTTTCTCTTCTGGTGAGCCTCGTATTCTGCCTCCTCCTCGCTTCAGTGGGGACCCACAGGCCTGCAGAGGTTTTGCTACACAGTGCCAGATCCAGTTCGAGTTTCAACCCTCGCACTTCCCCAATGAACGTTCCAAGGTAGGCTATGTGATGTCTCGTTTGGTGGATAAACCGCTTGAGTGGGCAACATCTCTTTGGGAGAAGAATTCTCCACTGACTTTTGATGCCAAGGCTTTTCTTCAAGCATTTCGTACTGTGTTTGATGCCCCGGGTCGGGTCACTAATGCCCCTTCTCGTCTTCTGCAACTCTGGCAGGGAAACCGCAGTGTCAGTGACTATGCTATTGACTTTAGAACTTTGATGGCTGAGACTTCCTGGAATGACGATGCCTATAAGGCCGTATTCTATCAAGGTCTGTCTATTCGCATTAAAGATGATCTTGTCTCCAGGGAGTTCCCTGACCTGCTGGAAGATCTGATTGCACTATCCATTAAGGTGGACACTCGTCTCAGAGAGCATCAAGTAGAGAAGGAGCGTTGTAAAAGATTTCAACCCTTGTTGGCACCCCGCTTCCAAAGACCTCTCTTGCATACTCTATGTAACGAAGTCTCACCCTGGTGGTCTAGTGGGGGGACGGCAGGGAAGCCTGCCGCCCCCTCGACGGGGACGCCCGTCACGCCGCACCGATCCTCTTCTTGTGCCGGCTCTCTCCTAGTGCGCGGGCGCATGCGCACTTCCGGATTTAAAGGCGTCAGCGCGCAATGGCGCCAAATTCAAAAGTATTAAAGGGCCATTCCCACAGTTGTCATTGCCCGTGATAGGATTTGTTCCTGGTGCTTTAGCTGTTGCTATTCTGCATAAATCTGATCCTGATTATCTGTTTTGACCCTTGCCTGCCTGTTTGAATATTCTGATCTCTGGAACCTGACCCTTGCCTGAAACCGACCTTGACTCTGCTTAATCCTCCTGTTTGACGTTCTGGTTTGACCTCTGCCTGTTAATTGACTCCGATTCTGCCTCAACCCATCTGATTGATCACCTGGTTTTGACCCTTTGCCTTCCTGACGATTCTGATATCCGCCTGCCTCGATCCAGCCTGTCTGACCATCCGCTTGCCTTGACCTTTTGTACAGTGACCTTTGGCCTAAAGACTCTGCTAACAGCCGTGCCCCTTTGCCAGCCAGAACATCTTGCCTTGCACCCCTCGTTAAGTCCAGGTGGCACCCAAGTAAGCTAAGGGCTCCTCCCGAAGCCCAACGGTGGTCACACTACTGGTGAAGCCGAGCCGAGACCAGGGTGCTTGGCATTTGTTCTGGTATCGGGTGCCGGCCGTGACATTATCACGGGCCATGGAGGACGAAAGTCTAGACGGTGCTTCTGCTGCTGTTTCCGTTACGCCTCCTCCAACTACCACCGAAGCGCTCCTTACTGCCCTGCTACAGCGCATGGAGGACCATGAGCGGAAACAAAACTACCTGCTTCAGGGGTTTCACAATCTGTCCCGCAGGCTGGAAACTCCGCAGCAGCCAATCAATCCAGTTGCCTCTTCCCCTGTGGGTTCCACTGCTATGTGGGGTGATTCTGCTAGACCCCAAGAACCCAAGATTGCTTTTCCTGATAAATTCAGTGGGGATAGAGCAAAATTTTTTGTCTTTAAAGAGGCATGTAAATTATACCTTGGTTTCTTCCCTCACTCGTTTCCAACAGGTGAGGAGAAAGTAAGTAAGTTGCGTCAGGGGAAACGGGATGTGGAGGTGTACTGCACTGAGTTCCGCCGGTGGGCAGTAGAGACCGGGTGGAACGATATGGCTCTACGTAGTCAGTTCCGTATAGGGCTGTCAGATCTAGTCAAAGACAGTCTGGTAAATTACCCCCTATCTTCCAATCTGGATGACCTCATGTCTCTCGCCATCCAGATAGATAGGAGACAGAGAGAGAGAAGGGGTGAAAGGGGGACTCCTTCTTCTTATTCTGGGGTCACTAATGTTAAGGTATCTAACCCATCTGTGTCTATACCTCAGGATGAGCCTATGCAGTTAGGCCTATCCCATTTAACTCCTGAGGAAAAGGCACGCAGGCGTTCCCTTGGTTTATGTATTTACTGTGGGGAAAAGGGTCATTTCCTTAATCAGTGTACTAAGAGGCCGGGAAACGCCCAAGCCTAAATGGAGAAGGGGAGCTCCATTTGGGTGCAGGCGTTTCCTCTCCCCAATCTGCCTCTAAGGTTTTGTTACCTGTTAAACTGACCTGGCCTACGGGCTCTATTAATTTGTCTGCCTTTGTGGATTCTGGGGCTGAGGGTAATTTTTTGGATGCTGCTTTTGCAGCCAAACATGGCATCCCGCTAATTCCTTTAAGTACCCCTATGAAAATATTAGCAGTGGACAAAAGGCCTCTGGGGTCAGGTATTATTTCTAAGAAAACTGTGTTTCTATCCTTATGTGTCAACAATCATCATTGCGAGGAGATAGCCCTTTTCCTCTTCGAAGGCGCTTCCTCTCCTCTTATTTTGGGATTACCTTGGCTCCAAGACCATAATCCTGTTATTGATTGGGTATCTGGGGAGATTACTCAGTGGGGTTCTAAATGTAAGGGGGTCTGTATTTCTCCAGTGGTGGCGACTACCTCTCTAGAGGGCCTTCCTGCTATTTATGCAGAATACTCTGATGTTTTTTCCCAAAAAGCCGCAGAGACCTTACCTCCACACAGACAGTATGACTGTCCCATTGACCTCATCCCAGGTTCTACTCCCCCTCGAGGTAGAACATATCCTCTTTCCTTGCTGGAGGCCCAGGCAATGAAAGAGTATATAAAGGAAAACTTAGAAAGGGGGTTTATCAGGCCTTCTAGTTCCCCTGCGGGGGCAGGGTTTTTCTTTGTTGGGAAAAAAGATGGTGGTTTGCGCCCCTGTATTGATTATAGGGGTCTCAATAAGATCACCATAAAAAACCGCTATCCTCTCCCTTTAATCTCTGAATTATTTGACCAGGTTAAAGGTGCTAAGGTTTATACCAAACTTGATCTTAGGGGGGCCTATAACCTGATACGGATCAGGGAGGGTGATGAGTGGAAAACTGCATTCAACACCAGGGATGGCCACTATGAGTACCTCGTAATGCCATTTGGTCTCTGTAACGCCCCCGCAGTGTTCCAAGAGTTTGTCAATGATATCTTTAGGGACCTGCTGGGGGTTTTTGTAGTGGTCTACCTTGATGATATCCTAATTTTTTCCTCCAACATGAATGAACATCAAATGCATGTTTGTGAGGTCTTGAGAAGGCTAAGGGAAAATGGTCTTTATGCAAAACTAGAAAAGTGTACTTTTGGGGTTTCTTTTGTCCAGTTTTTGGGGTTTAACATCTCCAACAAGGGTCTAGAAATGGATCCAGGCAAGGTGAGAGCTGTCCTGGATTGGACCCAACCCCTTTCGTTACGTGCAATCCAGAGATTTCTAGGTTTTGCTAATTATTACCGTCAATTTATTAAGAATTTTTCCGTTATTGTGGCTCCCATCACTGATTTAACTAAAAAAGGCGCTGACCCCAGCATTTGGCCTCCTGAAGCTGTACAAGCTTTTGAATTCCTCAAAAAGGAATTCAGTTCTGCCCCAATCCTTCGTCACCCCGACACTGCGCTTCCTTTTATTGTGGAGGTTGACGCCTCTGAGGTAGGAGCTGGGGCAGTCCTTTCTCAAAGGCACCCGACTACCAACAAGTTACATCCCTGTGCTTTCTTCTCCAGGAAGTTTTCACCCGCAGAGGTGAATTATGATATAGGTAACAGGGAATTGTTGGCAGTCAAATGGGCCTTTGAGGAATGGCGGCATCTTCTAGAAGGTGCTAAACATTTGGTGACGGTCTATACCGACCATAAAAATTTACTGTATATTGAATCAGCTAAATGCCTAAATCCAAGGCAAGCCCGGTGGGCTTTATTCTTCTCTAGATTCAACTTTTCGTTAACTTTTCGGCCTGGTTCCAAAAATACCAAGGCGGATGCACTCTCTAGGAGTTTTGAATCCTTTTCCTCTGACTCTAGTGAGTGCACTCCCATCATTCCCAGGGAAATAATTGTTGCAACCTTGGAGTCTGACCTCTCTTCCTTGTTGTCCCCTTTACAGTCATCTGCTCCTGCTGATACCCCATCTGGTAAATGGTTCGTTCCTGAGGAGCTTAGGGAACAAGTGTTAAGAGAGGTTCATGATTCTAAAGTGGCAGGTCATCCACGTATTGCAAAAACCATTTCTCTTTTATCCCGTCATGTCTGGTGGTCTTCCTTCAAACAGGATACTAAAACATTTGTCAATTCCTGTCCAGTCTGCCAAAGGTCTAAGTCATATCATCATCTGTCCCAGGGTCTACTAAACCCCTTACCCATCCCAGAGAAACCATGGTCTCACATTTCCATGGATTTTATTGTGGAGTTGCCTCCTTCTCAGGGTAAGACAGTGATTTGGGTGGTGGTCGATAGGTTCAGTAAAATGGCTCATTTTATTCCTCTTCCACATCTCCCTTCTGCTAAAACCCTGGCTGACTTATTCATTACTCATATTTTTAAGTTCCATGGTTTTCCTGAAAAACCCCAAACTAACGGTCAAACCAAAAGGGTGAACCAGTCCCTTGAGCAGTATCTCAGATGCTATGTGTCCGATAACCAGTCCACATGGTCCGAACTGCTACCCTGGGCAGAATTTGCATACAATAATGCTACCCATTCCTCCTCAGGAGAGTCTCCTTTCTTTGTTGTCTATGGTTTGCACCCCAAAGCGTTTTCTTTCTCTAATTCCCCTGTACCCTCTGCCAATTCTTCTATCCTGAAATTTTCCAAAATTTGGTCTCAAGTTCATAATTCTTTATCCGCAGCTTCCCTAGCTCAGAAAAGAGCTGCTGACAAATCCCGTAGGGAAGCACCCCAGTACAAGGTGGGAGATTTAGTATGGTTGTCGACAAAGAATATCAAGTTGAAGGTTCCCTCTCCTAAACTGGGTCCTCGGTTCATTGGTCCATATCCCATCATTGCAGTAATTAATCCATCTTCTGTCCGTCTTCAGTTACCTCCTCATTTCAAAATTTCTAATGCCTTCCATGTCTCTCTTTTGAAGCCTGCCAATAATTCTCGTCATCTGTCTGTTCCTCCCCCAGTGTTGGTTGAAGGTCAGCCTGAGTATGAGATCCAGGAGTTCCTCGACTCCCGCCTCGTGAGGGGTAAGTTGCAATATCTTACCAGGTGGAAGGGCTTCGGTCCTGAGGAGAACTCTTGGGTCTCAGTTGATGACATCAAGGCTGATCGCCTCAGGAGGCAATTCCATGCTAAGTTTCCTGGTAAACCTGGGGGTCCAGTGGCCCCCCCTAGAGAGGGGGGTAATGTAACAAAGTCTCACCCTGGTGGTCTAGTGGGGGGACGGCAGGGACGCCTGCCGCCCCCTCAACGGGGACGCCCGTCACGCCGCACCGATCCTCTTCTTTTGCCGGCTCTCTCCTAGTGCGCGCACGCATGCGCACTTCCGGATTTAAAGGCGCATGTGCGCTGACGTAATGACGTCAGCGCGCAATGGCGCCAAATTCAAAAGTATTAAAGGGGCATTCCCACAGTTGTCATTGCCTGTGATAGGATTTGTTCCTGGTGCTTTAGCTGTTGCTATTCTGCATAAATCTGATCCTGATTATCTGTTTTGACCCTTGCCTGCCTGTTTGACTATTCTGATCTCTGGAACCTGACCCTTGCCCGAAACCGACCTTGACTCTGCTTAATCCTCCTGTTTGACGTTCTGGTTTGACCTCTGCCTGTTAATTGACTCCGATTCTGCCTCAACCCATCTGATTGATCACCTGGTTTTGACCCTTTGCCTTCCTGACGATTCTGATATCCGCCTGCCTCGATCCAGCCTGTCTGACCATCCGCTTGCCTTGACCTTTTGTACCGTGACCTTCGGCCTAAAGACTCTGCTAACAGCCGTGCCCCTTTGCCAGCCAGAACATCTTGCCTTGCACCCCTCGTTAAGTCCAGGTGGCACCCAAGTAAGCTAAGGGCTCCTCCCGAAGCCCAACGGTGGTCACACTATTGGTGAAGCCGAGCCGAGACCAGGGTGCTTGGCATTTATTCTGGTATCGGGTGCCGGCCGTGACACTCCAGCTACTCAAGCTTCTACTTCTCCTCCAGAGGAACCGATGCAAGTTGGAAGGGCTCGTCTCTCTGAACAAGAAAGGCTCCGTAGACGGATGGCTGGCCTATGTCTGTATTGTGGCGGACAGTCTCATTTTGCGAACTCTTGTCCGGTGAAGCCCATGAGTTCTGTTCCCGAGGTATAGGGTAACTCATGTAGGGGGCACTACTCCGAAGTCTCAAGAGAACACTCACAGGTTTCTCCTTCCTTTACAGATTCGTCTAGCCACTAAGACCATTGTCGGCTCAGCTTTCATTGACTCTGGAGCTGCTGGGAACTTCATGGACGCTCTTTTTGCCAAATACATGGAAGTTCCCTTATTCCCATTGTCTACTCCTCTTCGTGTCACTGCCATTGACGACAGACCCCTGGAGGCTGGATTTATCTCTATAACGACTGGGGAATTGCCTGTGCAGGTTGGGACGCTGCATAAAGAAAGACTATCATTCCTAATTACTTCCTGCCCATCCGTTCCAGTTGTTTTGGGTCTCCCTTGGCTGGATCCCACCCCACCAATCCCAATCCCACCATTGATTGGTCCGCAGGACAGATTTCCTGTTGGAGCCCATTTTGCCAGCAGCACTGTCTTCCTGCTGAACCCCTCCAGAGGGTGAATATCTCTATGTCTGATCTGAAGACTCTACCCTCCTTTTACAGGGAATTCTCTGATGTATTCTGTAAGAAGTCTGCAGAATTCCTTCCTCCACATCGACAATATGATTGTCCTGTCGATCTTCTGCCTGGAACCATGCCCCCTAGAGGTCGTACTTATCCTCTCTCTCCAGCAGAGACCACTGCCATGAAGCAATATATCCAAGAGACTCTCCAGCGGGGGTTTATTCGCCCTTCTACTTCTCCCGCCGGGGCTGGATTCTTCTTCGTGGAGAAGAAGGATGGAGGCCTACGTCCTTGTATTGACTACCGGGGTCTTAATAAAATCACCGTTAAGAACCGGTATCCCTTGCCTCTGATTGCTGAACTCTTTGACCAACTGAAGGGGGCTAAAATCTTCACTAAGTTGGATCCCCGTGGGGCGTATAACCTTATCCGCATCCGGGAAGGTGACGAATGGAAGACAGCATTCAACACTCGTGATGGGCACTATGAGTACCTCGTAATGCCCTTTGGTCTCTGCAATGCCCCCGCTGTCTTTCAGGAATTCGTGAACGACATTTTCCGGGATCTCTTGGGAAAGTTTGTGGTCGTGTACCTAGATGACATCCTGATTTTCTCCAAGGACCTTGCAAGCCATCGCTCCCAGGTGAAGGAAGTACTCTCTCGTTTGAGGAAGAACTCTCTCTTTGCCAAACTGGAGAAATGTGTGTTTGAATCTCCCCAGAGGGTTTCGAGATGGATCCTGTGAAAGTGTCTGCAATCCAAGAGTGGCCTCTACCGCTGAACACTAAGGCAATCCAGAGATTCATTGGTTTTGCCAATTACTATCGGCAATTCATTAAGGGATTCTCTTCTCGTATTGCTCCTATCCTAGCCCTCATCCGAAAAGGGGGTAAACCCAGCTCATGGCCTCCGCCTGCTATAGAAGCTTTTCAATCCTTGAAGGATGCCTTCACTTCTGCTTCGGTTCTCCGACATCCTAATCCGGAGTTACCTTTCTTCATCGAGGTAGATTCTTCTGAAGTTGGAGCTGGAGCTATCCTGTCCCAAAGACATCCCTCTGATGGAAAGCTGCACCCATGTGCGTATTTCTCTAAGAAGTTCTCTCCTGCAGAACAAAATTATGATGTAGGAAATCGAGAACTCCTGGCGGTTAAGCTTGCCTTAGAAGAGTGGCGTCACCTCCTTGAAGGTTCCTTGATCCCAGTCATGATCTACACAGATCATAAGAATCTTGAGTTCATTCAATCTCTCAAGAGGCTGAATCCCAGACAAGCAAGGTGGGCTCTCTTCTTCTCTCGATTTAACTTTGTCTTGACTTTTCGCCCTGGCTCCAAGAATCGGAAAGCCGATGCTCTGTCTCGAAGTTTCACTCCGGTGGATCGTACTCCTGAAAGACAAGAACCTATTATTCCTCCTGTCAAGATCATCGCTTCCTTGTACCCTCAATTCGCTGATCAAATTCTGGCTGGTCAATCTTCTGCTCCTCCTGATACCCCCATTGGGATGGCGTTTGTTCCCACCGAGCTACGTCTGCCCATTCTTCAACAGACCCACTGTTCCAAGCAAGCAGGACATCCTGGTCCTGAAAAGACTCTTGAACTCCTTCGACATTTAGTCTGGTGGCCGACTATCCGAAAGGATGTCAAAGACTTTGTTGCTGCTTGTACCATTTGTGCCACATCCAAGCCTAGTCATTCCCGCCCCAGTGGGTTATTGCAACCTTTGCCTATTCCCTCTCGTCCATGGACTCATTTAGCAATGGACTTCATAGTTGAGCTTCCTCCCTCTTGTGGGAACACAGTGATCTGGGTTGTGATTGACTGCTTTAGCAAGATGGCCCATTTCATTCCCCTGAGGAAACTTCCCTCTGCTGTGGAGTTGTCTCAGCTCTTCATCCAGTATGTTTTCCGCTTGCATGGTTTTCCTGTGAAAGTTGTCTCCGACAGAGGTTCTCAGTTTACAGCTAAATTTTGGCGTTCCCTGTGCAAAGATCTGGGTATTACTCTCCAGTTCTCCTCCGTTTATCATCCCCAGACAAAAAAATTTAAATAAAAGTCTAATTCCCCATTGTGTCCTTGCCCAAGCTGTTTTTCAGTACTCCTGATTCCGCTCAAGCTACTTATTCTGTATTCCTACTGGTTTTGACTTCCTGCCCGTTTATTGACTTCCTATTCTTGCCGCCTGCCACTGACCTTTGCCTGATTACGACTTTGCCCTTGCCTGGCCCTATTGTACCGTGCATTTGACTACCTTGGACATGTGTAGGATCCCTGCCTGCTCCGCAGCAGAAACTTCTGGGCCCCCAAAAGGGCACTGGTGAAGACCGGGGTTGGTAGGGCTCTCCTACTACACCTAAGAGGTAGATCCTGTCAGTTACAGGCTTTTCTACACTACTAGTCGTAACAGGTACATTATATACGTTTCAAGCACTGCAGTAGTAGGTATTATTCTTTATCATGTAATATAGGCTGCAAACTGTTATAGCAATAAACAAAATGGAATGCAGTTACAATTGTCTAACAGATAAATCTCTACTTATGGATACCATTCATTCAAGTGTTGAACCTCATACAGGGCCGCATTTGTCTTCCAGGATCCCAGAGGACAGCATCCTCCACCACCTGCCTTGCCCCCTAGGATTGCACGCACAGGGAACAGGACCTGCAGAATAGTGATGGGCGAATTTATTCGCCAGGCGCGAATTCGAGGCGAATTTGCGCGATTCGCGGCAGGCAAATAAATTCGCGAAACGCCCGCGAAAATTCACGGAAAAAATTCGCCGGCGTCAAAATTTTTTTTTTAGAAAAAACGGACGCCGGCGTCAAAAATGGGCGCCGGCGTCGGAAAAACGGGGCGCCGGCGTCAAAAACGGGCGCGGCATCAAAAAGGAGACGCCGGCGCCCGTTTCGCGAATTTTTCGCAGTTTCGCGAATTTCGTGCGCAATTCGCAAATTTTTCGGCGAAACGGCGCAAATTCGCCCATCACTACTGCAGAAATCTTATGCGAGCTTAGACCCCAGTGACCCAACTTCAGGTGAAGCTGGGTGACATGCCACAAATCTAGACCTGACCCCATATTTTGTCAAATTTAGTGGGGGCATGTACTACTTCATAAGTCAGTTTGATAGGTGGGAAAATTTTTCAGTCATTAAGTTATATTTGGTGATGTGGTACCAAAACAGGCTCCAAGTGCAATTATACAGAAGTGCATAGAGTGCCCTTTGACCTTTAATGATGAGGATTCTGAACACATCCCACTACTGAGAAAATCTGTGAGACAGCAACTCTGTGAATGGTTGTAAATCACTAATGATCACTCACTATAGATACCCATCCAATCTTGAATTGCTGTGAATTTCTTGCAACAACTACAAGAAGGCATTAGCAAGTAGAAGCCCATAATTATTTGCTAAGACCTAAGAAAGGTCACTGTTAGAAACATTGGATAGTTTATCTTTATAATAAATTATCATTTTGCATGACCTGTTGAGTGGGTTACCACGTCCTTTTATGCATGATACTTTACTTGCACCCAAGCAAGTTGTTTTTTGAATGCTCTACCGTATGTGTGTGTGTGCAGGTCCGGACTGAGAATTAAAATAGGCCCTGGCATTTCAGGTACACAGAGGCCAATTCAGCCCACACAGAGGCCCAAACAGCCCCCACCAGCCCACTAAATGCTGACTTTCTTTGGCACTTTATAGCAGCCCCTCTGGCATTTGCCAGAACTCACAGATTGCCAGTCCGGGCCTGTGTGTGTGTGTGTATGTGTATAATTATATAAAGTTGTGGTGCTCACAACTAATTATTAAAGTGGGGGTGCAATGAGGCTGTGACCACAAAATACATATAGACAAATACAAGAGGTGCTCTGCACTGAACCCATTATCAATATATTAAGGACATTTAAACATTTTCAGGGGAATGTAATTAAAGTCGCAAAGCGCAAAAAATTCTCTCACTACTTGTATACTTAGGGCTAATTTCCAAACGGAAGCACAATTGCCCTCCCACGATTTTCTCTGCAGTACGTCACACGTTAAACCCCAATTTTTTACCTCCATCCGTAAAGTTCTGTATAGTTGTGATTGACACCACTCATTCCTTCCTGCATTCTGTTTCAAATTGAGTGCTGTGGCACACTTGCAGATGTAAATCCTATAGTGTTGTTTATTAAAACAATACATGAAAAGAACAGCTGGGAAACAATACAATAAAAGTAAATAAATACAATTACATTTAAGATTAATTCCAGAGTGTTGACGGAACAGACAGAATTAGGTTGCTGTCCCATAGAGTTTACAGTTTTTTTATTTTTAAAATCCCATTGAGCTGAGAAACTTTGCACTTTTTGCATGAACACAAGTGTGAAAATAAATCACAGCTGAAAAACCTCAGAAATGGAATAAGTAAATAGGAGGTGACTGTTTAAATACCTCTCGCTCACTAGACCTTAGGGAATGTACTTTGCTTTAATTGATCTGCCAGGACTCACTTGCTGTTAGAACTGTACATATCACACACTCCAGGGGGTTGATCTTTCTCTTTGGGCCCCCTGCAAAGGCTACAGAATGCATAATCCAAAAATGACCAAATAAATAGGAGTTCTTTGAGTGTTTCAACCCTGTAGCTAGTCTGTTGGGAAATAAATGGAAGGTAGGAGATTACTGTTAGAGATGGGTCAGCCTCCGTAAATTGTACAAAATAGTTACATGGATTACACACATATATATATCATTCATACATATGTTTCTTACCATACTTCAGAAATACCTTTTATTTTAAGTCTCTCCCCCCTGACTCAGGAACCTGGCTAAGATTTTTGCTTTGGGCCCCACAGCCTAATGGAATTTGCCTTTGACATGAACTGAAGAACAATGGAATTATTCAACTTCTGCTCTGATAATTTTATAAAAAATCTGTTGCACATCCTTAATATAGTTAAAGTATCAAGTTGTGAAATAGTATTTATCACTAACGCCCTTAAGCAACTCAAACTACCAGAACTTTGCCCAATTTTGGCCATCCAAGTGTTGGATCAATATATGCCCACAATGTGATTATGTAGGGGGTATCAAAAGAATCTGCAACAGAATCCATGGGTAAATATGGTCCATGGGATTTTCCACAAGCGATATCAAATATAGTAGGAGGAGGGGGATAGTTTTGGGCACATACATGGGGCAATTCACTTACAATTCAGTCAGTTAAGTGGCAGTTCAGTTCTGGACTGGCAATCTGGGATTCTGGCAAATACCAGAGGAGCTGATGTAAAATAGTCACTATTTATTGGGCTTGTGAGGGCCTGTTTTGTCCTCTGCATACTAGAAATAGCAGGGCCTATTTTGAATCCCAGTCCAGACCTGGTGGTATTTCTAAAACTCCAGGCTCCAGTTCTGACAATATTAACAACATTCCACCGAGCTTTTTTCATTGCACATGGCTTGTATGTGGCTGCTTGTCCATAAAAAAAAACATCCTAATAAAAAATCTTAAAGAAACAGTTCAGTGTAAAAATAGAAACTGGGTAAATAGATAGGCTGTGCAAAAAAAAAAAAAATTGTAATATAGTAGTAAGTTAGCAAAAATGTAATGTATAAAGGCTGGAGTGAATGGATGTGTAACATAATAGCCAAAACACTACTTCTTGCTTTGCAGCTCTCTTGGTTTACACTGATTGGTTACCAGGCAGTAACTTGAGGGGGGGTATACGGGCCATAACTGTTTACTTTTGTATCTGAGCTGCATGCTAAGGATCAATTGCAAATTCACTGAACAGTTATGTCCCATGTCGCTGACTAACTCAGAGTTAGAGAGCTAAAAAACAGGAAGTAGAGTTCTGGCTATTATGTTACACATCCATTCACTCCAGCCTTTATACATTATATTTTTGACTAACTAACTATATTAGAAACATTTTTTATTTTGCACAGCCTATCTATTTACCATGTTTTTATTTTACACTGAACTGTTCCTTTCAGCTGATGCTGTGTCCTAAGACAGATTGGTATTTGGGACGTGTACCATATTATGTAGGTTCCACAACCGGGTCACAGGAGCCCAAGTAACTCAAATTATGCTTACTGTTTATACAATCATTAAGAAATATAGTCTATAGCAAAGGAATTTGCGTATGAGCTCATGTATCAAAATATGATTCTGACCAGGGCACTGCATAGAATTAGCTTTCTCTTCTTCTGGTGCTGTTATTGGTTCAATCAAGAAGATAACAGGTGGCTACTGGAACTCTCTAAAAGAGAATGAAGCAACTGCTTCAATTGGTTGCTAACATTACTGCACTAATGTAAAGTTGATGCTAAATTAGTAAATGGAGGTTGGTAAGATTTTCTTTGTTCCTTTGCTAGAAACAACTAGCACAAACTATTTAAGCCGTTGTGAAAATGCTCAGTGTACGCGGCGAGACCATTTTAACATCTTATAATATAAATGGAACTTGCCTCAAATATCTCAAGAAAATGATGGATGAATTGCAGGGAGAGGTTTTACAGTATGTGTAGATACGTTATTATAGGAACTGAATGGTCCAACCCTTCATTTTTTTAAGAACGTTACACAGTTGGCAGTTTGAGCCTGTTCCAGTTTCAAGGACATTTCTATTCCCTTGATGTCTAGTACTCAGGTAGGCCTATTGCTTTAACCCTATAACTGCCAGAGGCTGTTTAGTCAATGATACCATTGGTCTATTTTTTCTTCTTAATAGTTTTTAAGTTATTTGCCTTTTTCTTCTGAATCTTTCCAGCTTTCAAATAGACCCCATCTAAAAACACATGCTCTGTAAGACTACACATTTATTGTTAATCAGGGCCGCTCCTGCCATGAGGCAAGGTGAGAACCTTGCCTCCGGCGTCAGCGAGCAGCCAGTTACAAGGGGCGGCAAAAAACACAAATAATAAAAAATGAAAACCAATTGCACCTCAGAATATCACTCTCTGCATCATAGTAAAAGTTAATTCAAAGGTGAACAACCCCTTTAAAACCAATACCCGTGTATAGTAACTAGATAATCATCAGTAACAAACTTTTAGGATTCTATTTACAATTAAGCTAAAGACGGTACGGAAGGTACAGGCTTTTCTGGCATAGAGTCTGGGCAAAAATACCAATGCATGTTTCAAAGCTGGCTATAGGTCTGTAAATGTTTGACTGTAGAGTAAAGCAATGATCCTAGTTGGTACATTAGCTGTGAACACTAAGAGAGCACCACTATATTCCTGCATGGACTCGCCAAAGGCATAACTCACATAAGGAGGGCAATAGCCAGTGCAAGTTGGGTTAAAATAGTTTTCATTGTTTTCACTAATTGCCTAATAAATAACGCACTTCATAGAAATCAATGGACCATATTTCTAAACATCAGGAATTAATCTCACTGTGCGGAATTGGTCTAACACGGTTTGCTCCTGACCTGGGCAACCTTCAACAGTTCAAATCAGGGGTGTAACTACAGAGGAAGCAGACCCTGTGATTGCAGGGGGGCAGAAGTGTAGAGAGCCCAGTAAGGTTTTAAATAATGATCAATATCTATATCATAGTGAAATCTGTAAATTTAGCAATGTTTTGGGGCCCTAAATTGAATTGCCCGTAGGGCCCAGTAGCATGTAGTTACAGCACTGGTAAAATTATATGAGAATCTGCTGCTGTCAGTTTTGTGGCAAAGAATATTGTCTACTACCTGTGCCCAGACAGTGATCATGGGGCTTTAGAGATCCTAAGCGCATTTCTATTTCAGATATAGGCTATAGTACGTTTTCCAGGGGAACAAAAAAAATTAGGAGGGGGAGGGAGTCATTTGTACCATGTAAAAATAAACTGTGGGAAAAGTTAAAATGTTTGACGAACAGTAAGATTGACATGGGATAAAGACATGGACCAACTTCTGAGATGGGAAATGCACCCATTGAAATGGATTAGAAAGGAGATGCAAAAAGAGCAATAAATGCTGGATGTAAAATTTAAGTTGAACTGTAGCTTGAAGCACACCCCCCCCCTCTGATAAAGCCCTGACTTTCGTACAATAACATAAAATCGGTAGTATAGTTTCCTCTACCAATGCCTATCTATATGTTACTGGGCCCCACAGCAAATACATTTTAGGGCCCCCAGCATATCCAGAGGTTGTCCTGTTTTACCAATATATATTAAAATTACTCGTTAATTAGGACCTCACGGGGCCCCCTATATCTCCTAGGACCCCTGCAGCCACAGGGTCTGCTTCCTTTGTAGATACATCTCTGGGTATATCAGTAATATTATATCAGGCAGAATATCTAATTGTTCTGTTACTGGTTCCATTACAATTGCCGAAACCTTTTGCCTATATATTTCCCAGTATATTTAAATAACAATACCCATTGTTTCATCCGATGTTACAGTGTTATACGTAGAACAAGTCCAGCTGCAAACATTCAGGGGACAATATTAAAGGATACATAAGTGCATAGAAACAGTGGAACAATATAACTGCAGAGAAAGTACAGCCATAAATACCAAACAATTGTGAAATGAAAGAAAGCAAAAGGATTTTGGCGCTCTATGACATTTTATTGTATTTTCTTGCAGGCAATACACTGTAGTAAAGGTATTTTAATATGGTATGCACTGGAAGTGTACAGTGAAAGGTTTTTTGTTCCCCAGTCAAAATATATGAATATAAACAAAATATCCCATTTGAAGTTGACAATATATTATATTAACAATGTACAGAATCAAAATGATAAAATACATTATGTGAAAAACTAAATATGTAATCACTTTATAAGCCCACATAAAAGCTTCATCATATTGAACCATTCTGAATATTATTCTTATAGAACTATAATTATAGAAGAAATATAATAAGAAGAATTGCCTTTTGCCCTAAGACCATACCCCTTATATTAGTGAGAGAGGCTCATGGGTAAAGTCTTACACAATAAGTCATTTTTGAAACCTCTGTGACATGTTGAAAGAAAACTTAAACATGTGACTAACATGTATTCATTTAAATCAGCTCCCATGCTGTGAGAGACCACTAAGCATTGATGAGTAATGTGTGAAAGAGCTTTCCAGTACCAAGTATTCTGCATTTCTAGGTTTAAGCCTCCATTTCAAAATTCCATCAAACTTATAGAAACAAAAATCGAAATGGTAAAATAAAATCAGATATGTGTATATCAATGTATTTCAGCATTAATGGCCAGATGGAGACATCTGTTCTAAGCCATTTGATCTCGTATCAGAAGTTCTACCATTGGTAGAGTGTTGCAGAGGAGAGCGCTCTCTGATCCCAGTGTCTGATGGTGATGCCACCCATATGAGAAAGGTTTATTTCCTCCAACAGCAAGTTTTTCAATAATCACATGCACTCTACCGATAATATTATTCCTTTTTTAGCAAATGATTATTATTGGCCATCGACAGGCACTGACATTTTCACTCTCCCTCCATTTAACATTGCTAATGCATGAGAAACATAGCAGACTGTGACTGGACATTCAGCATGGGTGAATTTCTATTCTGAAACCATGCGCCTTCCTTAAAGCATTTTCACTAACTGGGAGAAAACTTGTATCCTTTATTGGGTGGCCCAATTTTAGGGACTGCTAACCTATGGTAATGATGAAAGGGTAAAGACATCAATATTCATTGTACTTTATCAATCACATTTTCATCAGTATGAGATACTAAATAAGGATAATGTTAATTATAAATACTACCTATTTTTACACCTGATTCAAAACGATTAGTTGGGGTGCTCTTGTTTTTTGCAGCACTGCATTATAATCTTATAATGTAATGCTTACATCTAAAATGTATGCTGTGTAGAAGTGGCATAACTACATATTACTGAGCCCCAGAGCAAATTATTTTGCAGGTCCCCAAAATGTCTAGACGTTGACCTGTTTGACCAATAGTTATTGAAATTCTACATTCTAATTAGGGCTTCGTGGGGCCCCTATACCTCCTGGGCCCAGTGCCGGCATGGGCCAGTGGGACACCAGGAAAAAAACGGTGGACCCCTGGCTTTTGTGGGGCCCGCAGACCCAGATCCACACCCACATTAGCTGTGCTGTGTAGTGCTGTGTAGTGTATAAGGACACACACTAACCATGTCCAGATGTGAACCTTTGTTTTTGAATATGGTCGGTTAATATTTTAATAAGGCAGTCATTTTAATGGGATCTCCTTTACTTTTACACAGTATAGTGTTCCAACTGAGCATTACTAGTATTAGTAACATAGTAGCACATTTATAAAAAATCAACATATTCCACATGCTTTACAATAGAACAGTGTGTGTGTCTAACATACAAATCACACACAAATACCGATCACTACAGGCAGTAAAGAGAGCCGGGCATTGCTTCCAATTCTTTGCCATCAATCTTCTCCAGTTTTTACAAAGACTATTTGACTACTTGATTTTGTAACCTACCATTCTATCAAAATAAATGTTTAATGATACATAAGAGGTCACCTACTAGATGATGGCATTGTTCCACTATTGGTGACCATTAGACAAATGACCATGAGCCCAACTGAGCTGTTTTCTGAAGCTACACATCCTTTCTGTATATGAAAGAAAATAGCCTCTTAACATTTCCATGCTGAAAAAAATGTCTTATACCATTTTTGGGGGACAAAGTGATGTTGTTTGTCTTTTCAAAAGTCCTTCAATATTAATTAGTACTTCTTTGTGTGCAGGAATTTCATGCTCCCCTTTTATCCACTGCCTTCATATTCTGTAAAAAGTACAATCACTTCTTGACTCTTAATACGTTATTATTGTAGGATGTGGATCTCTTCGACCAAAACTGAACGAAATAGGAGAAAAAGCTCAATATGCCTTATTCCATTAACTTTATCATAACCCTTTGCTGAGTAAATGCACAGTTTAAAAAAGTCCTTTAACACTTGTGTTCTCCATGTCAAAGTCTTCAGGGCCATGAAAACAAGTTGCCTCGCCCTTGACAAGTATGGCTGAACAGCCGTTGGTTATGGAGTATAGCTCCATCTTGCAAACCAATGACGGAAGAACCCTTCTCCTTTCTTCAAGCCTTTTTTATTTTAAGGCTTTTTACTCTCTACCTCTCACTGTCTCTGCTTTCATATTTTATCTCTTCTCCTTTCAACTCAGAGACAGTGAGAACGAAGGGTTAGAGTCATGGTTGGTTTTCAGGTTGCTCAATGCTGAGATGTCTCTGTGAAAGAAAACAGTCAGTGAGTAATTTCCAAATGTCATCTTTCTTTGGAATTGATAAACATCTAGCTATTTGCTGTCAACTTTCATTTTGATCATGACTGCATATTTTCCCGCTATAATCCTAAAGTCCTTGAGATCTACGCCAAAGTAATTGAGTCTTGCAGTTGTTTATATCTCTTATCTCAGTAATCTTTATAGAGCAATCTATGGCTTTCTGCCCTCACTGTCCCTGTAAATGAGAGAGGTGTGGAAGGTAAAAGTTAAATCTAAGGGCATGCCATTTCATAAACAGAAGCAGACTGCTGCTTACTCCATTTTAACTGAAATTCTTTGGCTTGAGTTTGTACCCTGAGAGACAGGAAAACAAAGACATAAATAATGGGTCTGTGTCTCCTTTTGGCAATGGAATATAACTGGGTTCAGTATGTTTAGAAATTTCATGTCATATGGCTCCTATATTGAAAGCAATACAATAACACAACATCACTAGGAAGCAAGTTTATTTATTCTAAATTAAATAAAATCTTAATTGCTTTGTTGCCTGCTGTAAAAGGATTAAAGAAACATTTTGAAACTTACCGTAAAACATGCAAGAGGTTGACATGCGATTTCTTTACTTTTCGGAAGTGTTTTTGAGGCAGATCCGTATGGACTGCTTGTGATTTATTGTCAACAATGTCCCTAAAGTAAGATAAGGCAATTTAATGACATCTGTTCCAAGTGCAGAGTGGATAAGGACAAGGTGCAGACATGATGCCAAGCAAAGGTTTGGGCTCTGACATTAATCAATCACTAATTTGTTTTCTCCTTTAGAGTGTCAGAGGTGATAGTTCCATTAAAGGAATGTGCCAGGGTGCATTGTGGGGAACAGACACAATGTCCCAAAGTTATGCAAAGGGTTAAGGTTATGGAATGTATATCTTTTATGTTTAATTGTTTTATTATGTCTGTTTTACTGGTGCAATCTAAGATTTTCCTGACACCACCCAGCCATTAGAAGCCTTCAAGTCACAATTCTTAATCGGCTGAAGAAGAAAAATATGCGCCTTGTGCATTGTGCAGGCATCAAGATCAAGAATTGCTTGTGAGAAATATTGTCTACGGAAGTTGTTTACAGTTAATTCTTGGTCTGTTTTTATTGCAATAAGTGTGACGTAAATAGGAAAGATATAAATTGCTTATTAATAGCCAGGATGGTTGGGGTCAAACCTTCCAACGGATGTACTTTTACCTTAGGGCAGACACACATGCTGCTATTTGGGGAGATTAGTCGCCCAGTGTCAAATCGCTTTTTCTTCGGGCGACTAATTTCCCCGAAATTGCCATCCCGCCGGCTAGAATGTAAATCACAGGTGGGATGGTATTTGGATCACTTTGGCTTTCTAAAGTTGCCAGAAGTTTCCTCGTGAGACAACTTCAGACGACTTCGGAAAATAAAGAGTTTTGAGTGCCATTCCTCCGTGATTTACATTCTAGCCGGCGGGAAGGCAGTTCTCTGAGTTTAGTGGCCCGAAGAAAAAGCAATTTGTCGCTGGACGACTAATCTCCCAAAATAGCAGTGTGTGTCTCTGCCCTAAAGGACAAAGAGAAACAGCCATGGCACATGTCTGTCAGTAGCCATGCAGTGCAAAGACAGTTTGCTTTGTTTGAATACCTGCACACTACCCCGCCGCTAGCTACTGAAAAGAAAAACTTGGCAATGAGCCAGTGTGTTAAACATCCAGCCGAAAAGCTATGAACCCTACTTTATGGGATCGTCTTTATAGGATACCACATATTTCCCTTAAAGGGCCAGTAACAACAAACAATTAAACTATTTTATTTACTTTTAAAGGTTATATCTGTTTATCCTGCACCTGCAAACAAGGTATCTTTTGGCAGCAAGAATCCTATTTTATGTGAACCTATAGGTGAACCAAGAATGCCATCTGACCCCTGTTTATCTCCACTCAAGCAATAAAACCATTGGATTCTTAACCAGCCCGGGGTTTCAGGTAAGTAAATACATTCACTTGGGGGTGCCTAACATTTGGCACCCCAAGTGGTAAATGACTTTCCTTCTCCTTTAAACCCGAAGAAATTTTGGTTTTTTTTAACCAGAAAATTCTAATTTTTACTGAAAACTACCCTTGAAAACTCGAATTTTTCAGGAAAGAAAAACTCGACCTATATGAATGTAAACAAATTTGGCAACAAAATGCTGCTGAGCTGTAAAAATTGCTAAGTAAGACTGAAAGTTGAGAACATCTGTTCATCATAAGCAGAATGGCACCAGTGCAATTACCCATAGCAACTGCATATCACAAGGTTTCCACCAACTTTACTCTAACTTCATATTCTTGCAGGTGACTAGTAGGAAAGCTTGTGCACTTTGACCTTTATCAGCATTTCTGATTAGCATTGACAAGTTACTTGTTACTTGTTCTAGCCATGTGAATGGCATGCAGTGAATATTGAGAGTGCCTGATGCTATCATAAGCTAAAATACAGGACATACCAGTCAATGCAGAAAGCTACATATATTAAATTCTTAGTACAGGTATGGGACCTGTTATCCAGAATGCTCTGGACCGGGGGCTTTCTGTAAGACTTAAGGCTTACCTTAAGTCTACAGAAAAATAGTTTAAACATTAATTAAACCCAATAGAATTGGTTTGCCTCCAAAAAGGATTAAGTATATCTTAGTTGGGATCAAGTGTTTTGTTATTAGAAAGAAAAATTAAATCATTATTAAAAACGTAAGCTATTTGATTAAAATGGAGTCTAGGAGATGGCTTTCTGGATAACGAGTTTCTGGATAAGGGATACAATACCTGTTAATCAAATAGATTCAATTGCCAATATTTTCTTGTCTAGCCTAGTGTGAAAAATCTATACACTTGGGGGAAAATGTGATAAATTGCACATGGACATTTACCTTGCTTCCTGGTGGCAAAATGTTTCACATACTCTGTCTCCTTTATCCTCACACTGACAGCGGGGTGTTGTTCTCTTCCGACGCCTTGGTAGGTTCCCTAATCCATAAGGAAGGGTTTGTCTATGAAAACAGGTAAGCAGATGATGTAAATGTCCATCTTAAATACATATTATATCCTCAAGTATCTTCAGTAGTTAGAAAGATTTAGGGGGTTATTTACTAAACCACAATGTTTTCTGGTTTTGTTTTTTGCACAAAAACTCAATTTATTGTGGGGAAAAAAACTCAAATTTTTGGAGATTTATTATAGCCCGCAGCTGTAAAAAGTCAGAAACCGAAAATCCGCCATCTCAACCTGTTGAAGATATTGTGAAAAATGAATGGTTTTCTGTAGATAACCCCAAAAAAATAGAGCAATGCAGGCGTCCAATATGAAAAATGAGTACAATTCGGGTTTTGTTGAGTTTTTTCCCCAACTCAACTTTTTCCAATTATTTTATTGATAAATAAGATACAATCATGGATGGGAGTTTAGTTGAGCTTGGTTTAATAAAAATATGAGACAAATTCAAGCATTATTAAATAACCCCCTTAGTTCTGGCTCTTCCAGAAGATTAAACAAGATTACAGGTATGGGATCTGTTATCCGGAATGTTATCCTGTTATCTGAATTACAGGAAGGCCATCTCCCATAGACTAAATTTTATCCAAATACATTTTTTAAAATTTTCTCTGTAATAATCAAACAGTACCTTGATACTAACTAAGATATAATTAATCCTTAATGGAAGCAACACCAGCCTGTCACGGCCGGCACCCAATACAAGAACAAATGCCAAGGACCCTGGTCTCGGCTCGGCTTCACCAGTAGTGTGACCACCTTTGGGCTTCGGGAGGAGCCCTTAGCTTAATTGGGTGCCACCTGGACTTAACGAGGGGTACAAGGCAAGGTGTTCTGGCTGGCAAAGGGGCACGACCGGATAGCAAGAGTCTTTGGGCAGAAGGTCAAGGACAAGGCGTCTGGTGGAAAAGGAACAGACCGGATCAGGACAGGCAGATAACAGAATCGTCAGGCAAGCAAGGGGTCAAAACCAGATAATCAGACAGACTGGGTCGAGGCAGGCGGATATCAGAATCGTCAGGCAGGCAAGGGTCAAACCGGGTAGTCAATCAAGGGGTTAAGCAGGAAGAGTTGTCGTGGCAGGCAAGGGTCAGGATACAGAATGCAGAATAGACAGGCAGGGTCAAACACGGATAATCAGTCAGGATAGCAAATTCAGGAACAGGTAGCACAAAGCTCAGGAAACCACAGGATATGATCCTATAATGGGCACTGGCTACAGGTCTGAATGGGCCTTAAATAGGGTCCCAATTCGCGCCAAAAATGTGCGCAATTTCACGCCATTGCGTGCTGCCGCAATCACGCCAGCGTGCCTGCACCTTTAAGAGACGCGCCCTAGGGATCCAAGATGGTGCCGGCAAGGGGAGAACAGGAGAGGAGCATCGGGCGTCCACGCCGAGGACGCGGCGTGGACCCCGCTGCCCACTAGACCACCAGGGTAGGTTTCTTACACAGCCTATTGGGTTTATTTAATGTTTTCTAGTAGACTTAAGGTATGAAGAACCAAATTACGAATGATCCGTTACCTGGAAAAGTACTGAGCATTCTGGATAACAGGTCCCATACCTGTAGTAGTTTAAGACTTTGTAAATGAGAGTGGGTCTTTGCTGCTCAAGCTTAGTTTAGCCTTCAGAATGTGTGAATTCTTCATGCACTGTATTTCCCTTGACATTCAGACACATTAGAATGATTGAATAATGAATACTGATGTAGGTCACCCCTACTTTCCTATGCTCATTAGTTTTACAGTTGCTCCCATTTGTGCAGACATATGAAGAACCATAAAGTGGTTGACCTGTCGCTGTCAAAGTTAGGCTAAATTTGGCCATATCTTTAAAGATATCTTTTGCAAGGCTGCCAAACAGCAGATCTTTCCCCAATATGCCCAATTTGAGATGGGCGTTATAAGGCTGACCTGATTGATCTTTGGCGTTGTAGATCACAATGACATTAATTGCGGGCTGTCAGGGCAAGGCCCACATCAATAAACCAATGAGCTCTTTTGAGGATTTTTAAACCTGCTTGATCAAAGATGAGAAAGATACTGGTTACATCTTGAAGCATATTTGGGAAAGAAGTAATCTCATATCGGTGCTACTGTCTCATTTGCAGTCTTTATTCTTCATTACAAGAAATGGGCAAATAGTGCCAAATAAAGAGTTCATTTCTGGAAAGCTTGTCTTTAAAATATGTCTATAATAAAATTGAATTGTTAGTTCATAAATTAATAAAACAGCCGCAAAATATTACAACACTCAGCTTTTCCCCTAGAGAGGAGCAGACATGGCTCTAAAAATATCCCATGGGTGCCCTGCCTGGCTGCATGATCTGTAATGAAATTGAATCTGCCTGGTCTGGAGACTGAAAGCTCTAGAGACAAACACTCCTGGCAACAGCTGTTCAAACAGGTGTGCATTATCTGTCCTCAGTCTCTTTAATAAATCTTATATCAAATATCTCTGTGATAATCCTCCACTGTTCCATAGTCCAGGGTGTTGTGCTGCCTATTGTAGGCATGTGAGATGACTAGATTTAAAGGGCATCTCCAATCGAAACGATTTTTTTTTGGAAATGTATTTGCTTGTAACGGAAAGACTATTTATATCTATGTAACTGAAGCTCCCTAATTAACAGACCTCGAGGAGAACTGATTCCTGCTACATTGTTTTAGAGGGAAAGACTGCTTTTGAATATCAATTACATTTTCCAGGGACTGTAAAAGCCACTGAAAATGTTGGTGGGTAGTAGCAAGGGCTAAAGATTGTATTATATTTATTTGAAAACCCGCACATTGCATTGAGTTTTTAGGCAATATGTATTATTTTAAATGTCTACATACAAAAGTAGGTGCTCAACCCACAGAGCATTTGCAGCAGCTAAAAATGTGCTTACATTTCTCTGGCCTAAAGAGCAGTCATACTACTCAGCTGCTGAAAGCTGACTCAAATGTAAGTGGACTGTTGGACGGCATACAATTGCACCCCAGTCAGGACTTGCTTGTGGGATGAGTATGGAAGTAGATATTTCATTTCAGCTAAAGCATTCTTGATAAGGAAAATATGTGGGTCTATAGAGAACACAAACGAACTACAGTGTTTTACAAGTGTCCTTCTTAGACACCAGATACAAAGGATACTTATCAAAGGGTAAATAGACTTTGTTATAGTTTGCCAGAGGGAAAATGCACAGTTCTCTATTCACTGGTACATTTTTAGGGGCATATTTATCAGTGAATGAAAGTGAGAGTTTGTCTCTTGATAAAAATCCCATACACAAGGACTGAAAGCTTTGCCCAGCTTTTACTTCTGACAAACTGCGATACATTTTATTTCACCCCTTTGCTAAATCTACCACTTTGTATCCTTCTGGTCTGTCTTCCCAAACCTCTGTATGCATATCCATAAATTATTCATAGAGCATTTCTTTATAGAGAGGACCTATTGTGATGAGTCATTAACTCTGTATGGGCAATGGGAATTTGATGCTTGCAGGAAATCCACGCTACAAATCTCCTTAAAATGCCTTCCTATTCGATAGCCATCAGATCGCCGGTTTAATTGTGGAAAATCCCCATATTTGGAGGTTAATAATTTGTAATGCATTTTTAGGAGATTTGTTGCCTGCGGGTAGCACAAATTTCTTGCAGGTGAAAAATCTCATCATGTGCCATTGCCCTAAAGGTAAGGAATGTTTCCTGCTGTCTGTGCAGAAAGTACTTATGTACTAAGATACTCACCCTCCAGTGTTTACCCATATTATATCCAGGTGGCAGAAGTACACACACTCCTTATCCATCCATGTATTGCAGGAACATCTCTTTGCCCTTGTGTGCAGGTTAAATTGTGGGATAGAAGGAGGAGCTGGGAAGGAAAGCACCCCTGTTACTGAGAAAGGAAAAATACACAATTATGGTACAATTATAATTATTTAATCATCACTGTTAACTGACATTAATTATGAGGAATCACCATTGTGTAGTATTCTTAGGGTAGTTTTAATTTTAGGGAACTGATAATGTTGAGGGAATGTTTAACATATTAAGGTAGGTAGGTAGGTATTGGATCCATTATCCAGAAACCTCAAACATATTGAAATGCCTTTTCCCATCTAACAAATAATTCTTGATTTTTGACTGATGCGTTTCGTTCCTGTAATAATGATAACGGACATTGCACTTGATATGATTGTTGATAAGTAAATGTTGTCAGTAAAACAATGCTGTTGGTTTGCTTTCGTTTTGAAATGTTTTGTCATAGCCTTAAAGTGATACTGACACTAACATTTTTTATTTTTACATTAAAAGTTACCTATAGGTCATGTTGATCTTTTTTCACTGATAGTTCTGCTTTTGTAAGTAATTGTTAGTTGAAGTTCCTAAACCTGACTGTTTTGACAACCTGACTGTCCCTTCTTAGCCTGTCAGTTAGAGTTTCTAATGCTAACGGAATATTGCTGCACAAATATGACAGCTGCCCTCATAGAGGAACAGGATCGTAAGACAGGTAATGTAAAAGCATCAGGCAAATACTTTTATGACAAAATTATAAATAGCATTCAAAGACAATGTTATGACAAATACAAAAAAAAAATTATTTTCTGGTGTCAGTATCTGTTCATGTTATCCGATTCTGGATAATAGATCCAATAACAGTACAAAGAGTTATTCTGCAAATGTAATGCTGTTTAGGGGTCTGGGAGATAAAGCCTGCAGTGCCTCAGTGCGTGAGTGGAAGTATTTCAATATAAGAATAACTGACTCATTCAATAATCCCCCTCATCTGTATGGTGATGATAACTGCCATCATTATACAGAGCATCCTGCTTGCAAACACTTTTGCATTCCTTACAATATATTCACTGCTAGTGTACACATTAGCTGATATCTATAGAGCCACCTATCTCCATTCCTTTTTTCCCATGCTAGAAAAGCTGACAGGGCACATTCATTTATGGACCTCAATTAACCACTAGTTCACCTCTAAAGCACACTTTCGCTCCGGCAGGAGTTACACAACAGTCGACCTGATGCACGCCAAGGAAAGCTTTATGTAAACAAATCATTTTAGAGCACCAAAGTCCAAATCTAAAAGGGGTAAAATTATGTAAAATTGTGATGTGATAAAAAGCAATCTATTGAGCCTGTTGGGAAGAGTGAGGCCATAATGCATTGGGAAGGAGCACATCTGACGCCTGGTTAGTTGGACACACATATATTCCAGAATTCCAAATAGGTAATGAAATCATTTAGTTCTCCGAATAGGTTCTTTTTTGTTATTCCTCTGTTTATTCGACTAAAGCAAAAAAAAAAAAAAAATCTTTTACACCTGACAGTATATGACTGAAATTCAGCATATTTATAGGAAATGGTTCCTCAGCAGAATGTGTTCTAATTAATGACAGGTACATTGTGCTAGGGAAGGTCCATGGTTATTTATAGTCACATCAATTGAGATCAGATGTTATACAGAGAATACATCCTTCCCGTGAAGCTTTAGTTTTATGGCACACATAACGTCTGCCTTGTTCATTCCATACTCCAATTTAGATATATTCTAAGGATTCCAGCAGGCTCTACATTGTATGTGATTTTTGCCATTTTCAGTTTTTAATTCATTTTAAATAATTTCTAGGGAGATGTAATGGAGATTTTATACAATTTTTCCAATATCTATTTGCTCTATTTTATACTGTATTATCATACTTATCCAACTGATTCAGAGACATAAAAAACAAATACTGTACAGGCATGTGACCAATTATCTAGAAAACTGTTATTTAGAAAGCTCTGAATGGCATTTCCGATAGTATAACATCTAAAATGAAATGTTTCACCTTTGACTGATTTACATTTCTCTGCATTAAAAAGACAGGACCTAGTAATTAAGTGAGTTAGAATAAATCCACACTGATGGTACAACCACCCTATTGGGACTTTGCAATGCTTAACTATATAGCCTTAAGGCAGAAATCTCAAGCATACCAGATAATAGATCCCATACCTCTACTGGAAATGTTTACAAAGCAACAGACTGCATTTCAACAACAGTATTGTATAACATATTATTTAACCTGGTGCTGATGAGTATCCCAAAGCAGCCAATTGGATACTTGGTTTTAATATTCTAACTACACTATCCCATGGAATCTAAAATCTCATTGGTTTCTACTGTATGACTGCTGGAGTTACTAGAGGTGCTCATGAAGTTCCACTGTTGTTGTTGTTAATAATGGCCATTGTGATAACTGTTAAGGCCATAGCACAGATATAGTCATAGTGAATTTCATCATCATCATCATCATCATATCATAACAGATCAGATGTATATTGTGCCATAAATTTCAGCTGGGAGCCAGCTTCACAACTCAAACATCTTCCACTTTCTATTTAATACTACAGATAGACCCTTTCATTCACATTATGGTCCCCCCCCCATGCTGTCAAAAATGACACACGTCCCTTAAGTCAACCTTTTAACTCTATTTTAACCTGCCAACCTGCTAGTTGATCCAGAGTTAGGCAAATAAAACCCATTTGAAGCCTCTCCAATTTGTATCAAAGGGGGAATAATTCCTTACTGATTCCAAGATGGCAATCGGACTAGTCCCTGGATCAAGTATATGCAATTACTTTACCTTCTCTTACTAGCTTACTCACTACATTCCAGGCATCTGTGAAGTGTAAAGAGCAAGCCCTCAGTTACACATAAACCTGCACATTCATCACAGAATATCCTCATGTGCGAACGTACCTGCTATAGCAACGTAAGGCAGTATTAAAGCTGTTCTCTGCATCGTGTATGTTGAACAGGTGCTCAAGTGGCCAGAACCTTCCCTTGTCCTACTGTTTAAATAACAGCCCCCTCCCTCTCCTGTACCACACCCTCATTCAATGTGTCTTCCAGGTGAGGGATATACTGTAGGTGCTGCTTGGCTCCCTCCCAGCGACTACCTCTTGTTGGATAAGCCTGCAGACAAAAAGGACTGGGTGATGAGGATTATTTAACCCTCACAGTGTAGGGAAGGGGAGGAGAATGTGTCTGGGAAAACAAGGTAGTCAAAGGAATCCAATTTTGTAAGAACTATGATTTTGTACATGGTGCTGTACAGTACATGGTGCTGTACAGTACATTGGTGCAGAATTGGTTTGCCAAAATTCACTACATATATCTTTTCAGTAGAACATCAGAAGAGCTTATAGCTCACTCAATAATCTGATACTAGACTTCATGGCAGAGGACGTACACATATATTTTTTTAGTTTGTAGGAGTCTACATAGTTTACATAGGAGACTAAAGATTCTAGGGGTATGTAGAGAAGCATTTAGCTTCTCAGGACTTTGAAAGGGTTCTACACAACAAGCCCTGTAAAGCTGCTACAATACATATTTATGTGAATACCTGTGATGATGTGCAATGTTGTTACTGTATTTAAGTTACAGTGTTGAAAATGGATACTATTGTTTTTATCTTTACATATGGAAAGGGCGTATCACTTTTGGGGGGGGGATAGCTAGTAATATTAACAGTATACACATTCTACGCTAATTAAGTTTTTTTGAATTCAGTATTTTTATTAGAAAAAAAAGTCAGGAGGTAGTTTTCTGTATGTATAAAACACGAGAGACATCCTATAATCAAAGTGTATAATTCCAACCAGGATCCAGGCTAAAATATTCAAATAAAGTATTGATCTTTTTAACTTATAAGCAAACTTAGCCAAATGAATGCAACATATCTGGCAATGTATTTGACCTTTACTGGAAAAACGCTGCAAGAGTGCAACAGTGTACTTACTCACAGGAGTATAATAATAAATACAGTTGTAGCTCGTGACATAAGAGCCGTATTTGGCACCCCAATGAACTTTTTCATGCTTGTGTTGCTCCCCAACTCTTTTTACTTTTGAATGTGGCTCACAGGTAAAAAAAAGGTTGCAAATCATTGCTCTAGATGCTTCAACACAAATATGAGGAGATGTTTCCATTCATGTGCATAGATTAGATTTTACACACAAAAAATGGTGTAGTATCAATTGTGAACAGTTCATGCAAGCACACAACCAGGATAAACATCCTTGTGGGTTAATATAATGGAAGTTGCAAAGTTTCCCCCTCGTCTAGTCGGCCATAGCAACCAATCACAGGCATTTCACAATTCTGTAGTCGCTCATAGCATCCAAGCAAAATCATTAACAGGTCTGTAAATGTAACACATCTAATTGGTTGTCATTCATTACTGGACCTGGTGCAGGTTTCTGTTTGTTATTTGTGTTGTTCATTGATGATATTTAGTACAGGTATGGGATCTGTTATCTGGAAACCCGTTATCAAGAAAGCTCTGAATTATGGGATGGCAATCTCCCTTAGACTCGATTTTATCCAAGTTTTTAAAAATAATTTCCTTTTTCTTTGTAATAATAAAACAGTGTGTACTTGATCCAAACTAAGATATAATTAAGCAAAACCAGCCTATTGGGTTTATTTAATGTTTAATGATTTTCGAGTGGTATGAAGATCCAAATTATGGAAAGACCCCCCAGATAAAAACCCCAGATCCGAGCATTCTGGATAACAGGTCCCATACCTATAGCAAAAAAAGGCTTTCCAATGTTTTTTTCTCACTGGAACCATAATAACTCTGGTAATAACTTTGCAACCTAAGCATTACTTTATAATAAATGATGATACTCTTCTAAATTATGTATTGTTGGAAGAAGAAAGGGGATAGTGAAAACCAACCATAAAACCCATAGAAATTATTTACAGTATTTTCTAATTGGTCAGTTCTTTCTTTGTAGTATATCGGACCAAGGTCAGCAGCCAACTGAGCATGAACACCCCCAAAAATCTACTAGTTTTCCCTTTCCACACATAAGCTTTGTGAATATCTGTGACGAAAATACAGACGTAAGGAAGACTTAGAGGTGTGCTGTCTATTTAGGCCCAGACTGGCAATCTGTGGGTTCTGGCAAATGCCAGAGGGGCAGCTGTAAAATGCCATAGACAGTCACTTTTATTGGGCTGGTGGGGGGTGTTTGGGCCTCTTTGTACTATACTGCCAGGGCCTTTTTTGAATCCCAGTCCAGACCTGAGTCTATTTTGTTTTTACAAACCCATCTACACAAAATAACACAATACTTTATGCTTCTTCATGTTCAATGCCAATGGTGGATTATGATAGAAGGCTATGCACATTTTATCAGCCTGCCTGTCTTAAAATGCCATAAAGATAAGATGAAAAATTAGATACAAAAGTTGTACTTTTCCTAGACAAAGCATCTGAGTTAAAAAACCATATACCCCTACCCCCAGCCATGGGATAAGGTCAAATTTTTCACAAAGTACCAAAAGAATTACATTACCCATTTCACCACTAAATATGTTCCACTGCTGGTTATCAGTAGTCAGAAAGATGAATATTATTTAGTCTAATGATTTTGTGATTTCCTGAAGGAGAAACTCAATGTGGTCCAGACCGCCTGGTACAATAAGCTAAAATGCCTAGTGCAGGCTGACAACACAGTTACCGTTTTATCTGATAATTTCTACCTTACAAAATGATAGTGTAGGTATAGGATGCATTATCCAAAACCCTGTTATCCAGAAAGTTCTGAATTACTTGAAGGCTGTCTCCAATAGACTCCTATTTAATAAAATAATTCAAATTTTTAAAAATGATTTCCTTTTTTCCTGTAATAAGAAGACAGGACCTTGTACTTTATCCAAACTAAGATATAAATAATCCTTGTGGGTGACAATACCAAACTATCGGGTTTAATTAATGTTTAAAATAATTTCTTAGTAGAATAAAAGTATGGAGATCCAAATCACAGAACTCTCCCTTAGCCAGAAAACCCTAGGTCCCAAGAATTTTGTATAACCCATACCTGCATTCTAATTTCTACCGTATCTTGATCTATTGTTTTAATCAGTTCTGCAGTTAGTAAATTAAATTTATATGAGCAAATGTTTATGTATTATCATTCTTTAATGTTATCTTCTTTCATTTCTTGGTGTATTTGTTATATCAATTTAAGGCAAATGCTTGCTTCTGTTTGTTATTTAGCTGTGTACCATTAACAGCAATATAACACATACAACCATCTACGTCATAGCTCTCAGTGTATGAAGGGGATACTACAACATATAAAATTAACAATGTTATCAATCTGAACTGATTCCAAATACTCTATAGGCCAATGCTCATCCACTGGGTTTCAACAACTTGGCTTAGTTACAATCTGTGTATAAAAGGCTCTGTCTGCCGCAGATCTTACATTTTATTATCTGATGCACATATGGGTGACTAGTGCTTGGTAACTTAGAAACTTGCTGGCATCTGAGCCTAGTGGTGGTACCACTTTGAGTGCTCCAGGAGTCTGGAGAAAATGGTAGATAAGTACATTAGAGCTGGGATAAATGGTGATGAGGCAAATGCTGCAGATGGAGGAAAGCCTGCATCCAGGGGCATAACTACAGAGGAAGCAGACCCTGCGGCTGCAGGAGGACCCAGCGGGTATAGGGGGCCCCATGAGAAATGAGCAATTTCAACATATATAGGTAAAAAAGGACAACTTCTGGATATTTTGGGGGGCCTAAAATTAATTTGCTGTGGGGCCCAATTACACCACCACCTGCATCCTCGAGATTACTAAAGATCCTGGGCACTGGCTGTGTCAATCTGCCTTAATTGAAAAGCCTAGCCTTACCTAAAAGAAGAAATGTGAAGTAAGGATAACGGGACTATAAAATATTATTACACCAGAATCATATTTATAAAAATCCGCAATGAGACATTGTACAACACAAATGTGGTGACAGGCCCCTAAATTCAAGACACTGTCCATGGATCTCCATATTGTTCCTATATTGTCAGTAGTACAAGGCCCCAAAGGTATGATTACTTGCTGCTAGTGCACTAGCAATTTTGGGCTTTTTTTTTTGGTTTTGTGGTAAAGTGTAGGACATGGGTTTGCATACAGGTGTAATGCTACTGTTAAGGTTCAACAAGTATATGTTCCATAATATTGGTTTTAGGTGAGATGTGCGGTACTATTGGCTGTAGTAATCCTTCTTTGTGTTTCAAGATGTGCTTTAGGGATTACAATTACACTACTCATATCACTGATCTTTATGGTGTGCTAAACAGATTAGTGGTCTCTGAATTAGTGGGTGGTGTAGGCCTTCAGTATATGTGAGGTTACTTTTACAATGGTCACCTTGGTTGCTAACCGAACCAACCCCAAACCATAACAAAATCAAGTATCTTTAGGCAGCTGAGCCACTGAATGTGACAATTTTTTCCATTTGCTGAATTCATAAACCAATTAGGGATTGGCTTCGGTTCAGGATTTGGCTTAATCTTTTGCTGTTAATTCACTGCTAAGCCTGAAATTGTGGGTATACCTAATAAAAAGAGAGCAGGTTTCTTACTGCTTATCCTGACTGCTGTTCGATTTGCTATGTGAGAAGTGGTGCAGTAGGGAAAACCAGCCTTTCTCTGTAGTTCTTTATCCAAACTAAGATATAATTAATCCTTACTGGATGCAAAACCAGCATATTGGGTTTATTTTATGTTTAAAGGTTTTTCTAGTAGACTTAAGGTATGAAGATCCAAATTACAGAAAAATCTGTTATCTGGAAAGCCCCAGGCCTTTAGCATTCTGGATAACAGGTCCCATACCTGTGTCAGAATGCATTATTATGCATTAGAAATTCTGGAGCATAATTGCTAGGAGCTAATGATAGGGCTGTTTATCAACTAATATTTTAATCTTTAACAGGTTAAGAGAGTCATTTACCTCCCAGACTGCTCTTGGGAAAATTGAGAGGGTGGGGAAATATTAAAACTTCAATATTTAAAAAAAGGGTAAACTATATAAATTAATTTATAAATATTCAGACAGATTAAAATGTTACCACTGTTTGATGACCTTAATTTGTTTGATCTATCTCAGGGCCGGGCTGAGCTGACCAGGTGCCCTAGGCAACGTATCTGGTTGTATTCAGATCCCTACAGTTGATGCCACACAGAAGAAGACACACAGTCAGGGGGCAGGCAAACCCTGTTGTTACCACCTGCTATAAGTAGGGTTGCCATCTGACCCAGGGTCGGACTGGGGGGCCGTCAGATGTGACGGAAACAAGGTAAGTAATGGCAGTGTCGGATCGTGTCGCATTGTTGATGCAACGCGACACGACTGTCGGGTGCAGGCGCAGCGTGCAGCGACAGTCACGTTGCCTCAATGCTGCGACACGATGCGACAACTGAATTACTTACCTTATTTCCGTTGCATCTGACGTGACGCCTGCGATTTTGCGCAGCGTGTCGGATCACGGCAGAATCGGCAGTATAGTCCTGCCCTTATAGGACTGAGATAAAAATTTGATAAGTAAACTACATGGAAACTTTTCCATTTGATATGACACAACAGATGGGGTTAAGTCAGATGGTAATGCTGCACGCTGCATCTTCATCTGACGAGATAAAATCTGATGATGTCTGACTATCTTTTTTTCCCAGTGAAAATGCATTGACTGTCAGCTGTAGATGTATGAACCAGCTACACCGATTGGCTTTACTGGACCTGACTTTACATTATAGCTACAAGGGGATCAAATTTCATAGGATCCAACACATCTCAAGCTGTTATATAGTGTAGCATGGGGTTGTGTGAAATTGCTTGGCAAGATCAGATAAAATCTGCATTCCCCCCAACAATTGAAAAATAGAAAGAGGGGCAAAAAGATCTGGCTCAATGTGCGCACCAACATTTTTGACCAATATTATGGCCACATCCCATAAATACCATTTGTAATTTACTAAATGTGGCAGGTTACGGAAAGTCTGAACACACTTCTGCCATAGAAGCCAATACAGCAAGACTGATTAATAATCAGAATATGCAGACTGCACTGGATCTACAAATCTCTACACGGAAACTAACAAAGCTGCTTGAGTTCTGGGAAGTAAGGTGGGGGGGGCGTTTGAAAGTATGATTGTTTCCCTGCAGAGCAGTTAGGGACTGTCTGAAGTTTCCTATCTGTAGCAGTCAGAACAAGTAAAACAAAGGGGGAATTTCACTGCATACTCAGGTTTCTTATAAAAATGGTACACATTTTATAATTGTATATTGTATATATAAAAGTATATTGGAGATAGATTTCTTTTTCATTAAAGAAAGTAAAAATTGGATTTTATTTTTTTGCCTTTACATCCCCTTTACCATCCTCCTATTTGGATCTGTAAGTTACCCACCCAAATAAATTGTAGGCTCTACAGGGCAGGGACCTCCTTCGTCTTGTCTCTTTGACACAATCTTTATTGTAACTGTACTTTTTATTTATTTGTATTTATAATTGAATTGTTTGTTCTATTAATTTATTGTTCTGCTGCACAGCATGGTTTACATAAGTAGCGCTATAATAAATAAAATAGATAAATACAATAGATATCTGGCATATTTTTGGTGAGATATCAGACAGGCAAACCATTTGTTTTATCCCATACATGGTTCATTAAACTACTGACGTATACATGGCCAGCTTTTTTGTAGCGGTTTTAAACAATATGGTTTACAAGCTGAATGTAGTTGTTCCTTTAACTTACATTAACCATACTGTCCACATTTCTTTTCCAAAAAAAAAAAACCAGCAACAAAAGACTGCAGGGGTGCTTCTGGCTCTCCTGCCACCCAATGCAACAGCAACTACCCTACCTTCCAAAAAGATTCTCCTGCTGGGGAGTATATAAGGGTAGTGTTCATGATCATAGTGAGCAGGAAAGATCACTAGTGCAGAAAGTGCAATTACTGTTATCAGGGGTGGCTTCTGCCTTTTCTAGTAAAGAACAGACTAAGGGGCATGTTTACTAACATTGGAGATAAATATCTGGAGAGATTTCTGGCGATGTTGCCCATGGCAACCAATCAGCAATTAGATTTAAACAGCCACAGCCAAGTTAGAAAACAAAAGCAAAGATCGGATTGGTTGCTATGGGCAACATCTCCAGAAATCTCTCCAGATATTTATCTCCAATGTTAGTAAACATGCCCCTAAATCCTTATTACAGAAACAGCACTGAAAAAGTGAGCAGTTAGGCAATTTATTAATTTAATTTTTTTCTTTTCTGTAGTTATTGTAGAGAAAGACTGGATGGAAGTTCTTTCTTTGCCAAGATTGGCAGCAACAGAGTTGATTATCATTAGGCATATAATTGGTGTATTGGTGCATAAACTACACCAATAAGCAATTATGCAATATAGCATAATTGACTGTTTTCACACTAGGGGCTCATTTATAAACACCTGGGTAGTAACCCATGGCAACCAATCAGATGATAGCTTTCAACTAATCATTGATTGGTTGCTATGGGTTATTACCCAGGAGCAAATTTTTCCAGTGTTTATAAACGAACAATTAATGAGTGATTCGATTTTTTTCAGCCAGTCGCAGGCAGGACAATGGAAGTAAACATCTGATTAGTTGTTATGGGATACTACTCAGGTGCAAATTTGACCAATATTTATAAATGACCCCCTGCATTTTACTAGCTGTATAACACTGGGGCTCATTTGTCAACACTGGGCAAATATGCCCATGGGCAGTTACCTATAGCAACCAATCAGTGATTAGCTTTTAAAGTCAGCTAAAAGGAGAGCAATGAATGCAACACTTTGACTGGTTACCATGGGTTATTTGCCAAGTGTTGATAAATGAACCCCACTGTGTAGGGAAAGAGTGGCTTCCCCCAACCAGTAGCAGTTCTATGCAATTGCTGTCAGGCCCCTACACTGACATATGTGCTCATGCTAGTAATCAGACTGTGAAATCAAATGTAAAATACACTCAGAAATGCTTGACTTACAAGAAACTGTCAAAGGAACAGAGGGGCTTTTATTTCTAAGTAACTAAAATGCATTGCTTTCATTACATTCAATGAATGAGCCCCTTTCCCTTCTGCTAATCATGCTTGAAGTCCCTTGTTATTTATGATCAACATAGATTTTTATTTTTTAACCAGATGCAGGACCTTTAGTGATGTTCTATAATCAAGATCTACAATTCTGTAAGTTTGAGCTACTCCTTGTGCTCCTTCCAGTTACAGTCAAATGGGAACCCACGGTGCTGGTAACCTCTATAGTTTGATTCCCAGTATCTATAAAAGCTGTATGTACTAAAAGAGGTAACTAAATAGTATAAAACCTGCTTCCTCACAGCAGCACACTATATTTTTGTCTCACAATGACATAACATCAGTCAAACATAAATATATAAGGTGGCCCTCAGAATGGTGAGGTCTGGGCATAAAAAGGGTTTAATGCAAGCTGTGTAAATACCATAAATGCATGACCCGGAAATGCTTCTATGATAAAACGGCAACATTGCAAAACTCAAGAAACATGGTTGCTTAGAGTCAGATCATAAAATAAATAGCAAGGATAACTAACTATATGAAAGGTAGATAAGCAGAGATACAGTTTGTAGGACAGATTGTATAAATAAACCCTATAAATGCTGCCAACAAGCTGTGTCATGGTTGGCATTTCTGGAATCAGATGAATAGTGCAACAGTGTAAGGCAACAGTATTTAAACAACAACAATTAAAATCTGAAGGAGAGAGATTACGGCTCTTACAGACGAGTGTTTTTAGCTGTGCTCCCCTGCGTTCCGGTTTCATGCGTTCAGCCGCAGAGGAACGCAGGAGTAGATGCATCTAATTCTTTTCAATGTGTCTGTACTCACACAGACTTATGTAAGTGCCAAACGCAGGTAAAATGCAACTTGCTGCTTCCCAACCTGCGTTCGGCGCTTACATGCGTCTGTGTGAGTACAGCCACATTGAAATGAATTCAGTGCGTCTACTCCTGCTCTCCCATGTGGCTGAACGCATGAAACCGGAACACAGGGGAGCACAGCTAAAAACGTTCGTCTGTACGAGCCGTAATCTCTCTCCTTAAGGTTTTAATTGTTGTTGTTTAAATACTGTTGCCTTAATATATAGTCAGAAATATAATGTGCCAGATCTAGCAGCAATTATACAGCAGAATATGCTTCTTTGGATGGCTACTTTGAGGGACAATGGGGACTGGTATGGGGGACCGAGAAAAGATTAGGGCTCGGAGAACAATGCTCTTATTTTATGTTTTTAGTTTTTTTATATTTCAATATGGGGCCTCGCTTACCACGGGAGACAAGTTGATATTTGGGCCCCTGTGGCACTTATATTTAGCCTGTCATGGGGCCTCTGACCATTTTTTTTGACGATTTGGGAAGGAAGCTCTGCCAAGAGAGTTATGTGAAAAGTGATTGACAATAGGTATAGCAGACTAATAAAGCAGGGCCAGACAGCGACTGTTCCACTTTCTCCCCATCCTGTGACTCTTCAATTGCTGTTAAAGCAGAATGTCTATCACCAAGTATCTTATATATGATGACAAAATGTGTTTAAAAGGTAAGCAAATCGTTTAGAAAAGATTGTTATAGACCGAGTCCCAGCTTAATCACAAACTATGAGCTGTAGATACAGGGTTTTTTACTTTTATCTCAGGAACTGGATTATGGATTATTTTCAGCATAGTCTGCCACCTACTGGCCCAGCACTTTTATATTAGTGGTAAGGCTACATACTTTATTGCATGTGCACAAATGGTTCATTAGGACAAGTTTGGACTGGGATTCAAAATAGGCCTTGGCCTTTCAAGTACACAGATATTGTGAGGGGTATTGCCCTAAGTTTTCTTACACCTTGCACCAATGTACCCATTCAACTTTACTTAATGGTATTGAGCAGGTGTTTCTATGCAACCTTTTTTTTAAAGGGGTGGTTCACCTTTAAGTTAATTTTTATTATGTTATAGAGTGGCTCATTTCCACTGGCCTTCATTTTTTCTTTTTTTTTTTGAATTATTTGTCTTCTTCTTCTGACTCATTGCAGCTTTCAAATGGGCGTTGCTGACCCCATCTAAAAAACAAACGCTCTGTAAGGCTAAAAATGTATTGTTATTGCTACTTTTTATTCCTCCTCTTTCTATTCAGGCCTCTCCTATTCATATTCCAGTCTCTTATTCAAATCAATGCATAGTTGCCAGGAACCCAGCAAACAGGTTGCCGAAACTGCAAACTGGAAAACTTCTAAATAAAAAGCTAAATAACTCTAAAACCACTAATAATAAAAAAAAGCAAATTCTCAGAATATCACTCTCAATCACTCAAAGTTAATTTAATTGTGAACAACCCCTTTAAGGCCTATAAGGGCATGCTCCTTGGCCCCAACTGTGTGATGCCAATTTTTAAAAACAAATAGCAGAATTATCCTGACATCTGACATGTGGATATTTCCCCAGACCCCTAGACATTCAAAGGATAATGGAAATAAGTTGTCCTCAGTTTGATATTCTTTCCATTTATCATGGTTCAGGTTCATCTACC
Organism: Xenopus laevis; assembly: GCF_017654675.1. Classification (NCBI taxonomy): domain Eukaryota; kingdom Metazoa; phylum Chordata; class Amphibia; order Anura; family Pipidae; genus Xenopus; species Xenopus laevis. The sequence goes on along the minus strand of NC_054373.1, from coordinate 59,675,626 downwards.
TCTATTTATCTCTATTTTTGATTTTCCAAAAAAAACACTTTCCAAAGCCTCTAACACCAAACTGAAATTGGGGAATCATCAACCCTTATTCTGCCCCCTCCATTACTACCTTTGAGTTTGCAGCAGGATAAGCACAACAACACTCTCTGCACCAAAATAGTTAAATTTCCAATTTAAAAATATAAAACGAATTCCATAAAGACACCACGGCAGCTATTAACTCTCATGTCAAGAACAAAATGAACAAGATTAACAAGTTGCTCCTTATTTCTGCTTTTACATCCTGAAATTTCTCCATGAAGCACCTTCAAAAGCAAATGCTACCTCTAAGAGTGCTAGCTGTATGCAACATAAAAGCCTGTGCCCCAGCCAATGTGAATAAAATCACCCTCTATTTTGTATGTAGGATGGGGAACTTCTTGCTCATGTGTTTTAGTGTAATTGTGTATATATTTATTTCCCTAGTTATAGTCCCCAATCTGTATTATAAATGTGTAAGTGAAAGAATAGTGCAGGGCACATAAGTAGCAGAGCTTTTTAAATAAAAATCTGCATAGATACATTTGCCTGTAGGTACAGTATGGATGCATGAAGTTGAAAAAGATGTAGTACTATGTGCATGTGTGTTAAGTGTAGTATGATGTAAGAAAGTACAGAATGGATATGTGTTAGGTATGTTGTATGTATTTAAATGCTTTATGTATGTTAGTTATGTCTGAATGCAGTTTTTTACAGGGTGTTCTTATAAATGATTTTACATACAACTGTCTGCGTTTGTCCCCATGGCAACCTACTGCTAAATTAAGAAGATATCGTTTGCTGAGCATGCATATTGGAAACGAAGTGTTGTGACTAAATGGCTACACATGGAACGTGTCATATAACTCGGTGTGATCTCTCCCCAACCTTCATTCCTTGATCTTCTAAACGTCGTGCTTCCATTTTCCAATGATGGTATGTTTCAATAAACAAAGAGAGGCCAATACATTTCATTAAAATGTACATCCTATAAATAATCCTTTACCTCTGTTTCCTGTTTTTCCTCCAAAGACGAAGTCATTATTCCGGGGCAGGACATTTTACGGATTATGAGTTTTATAAGATCTGAGTTTTACACAGTTCTCTCCAATGGCCAAAAAAAAGAAAGGCAATTGACCAATATCATTTTATATTTGTTACACAAAAGATGCTTTGTGGTTGGATTTGGGAAAAGAAGCCTGTGTTTTATTGCTTCTTTTCCAGCATGTTTTCTGTACTCCACAAGGAGGAGCTGCCCTATCACACATCACATAGAACGGCGCACATTCAGGCTCAGCGCAGATTGGACAGATATTGCCATGGGACAAATTAGGAAATGATCAACTATTTAATCAACATTTGAAACTTTAGTTATTAGGGTTAAGCACATTTATTTATTTTGACAAAGATAAGCCCACTTTCCATTTATCAGTCCCTAGATTCTACTATAAGCTTTAAATAAGTAAGAGTCTATTAGTTCTATAATACCCACTGCCAGGGTAACACATGCAATAGATACATTCTGTAGGAACAACCGACTGTCACTATCAAGTCCTTGCAACTACTGCTTTATTGACTCATCACACAACATTTTGGGGATGACCCCCTTTGTCAGTGTGTGAATGTGTGTCTAGGTATTAAACGGCTATTCACCTTTAAGTAAACTTTTAGTGTTATAGAATATTATTTTTCTAGCAACTTTGCAATTGGTCTTCATTAATTTATTTTTTTTATAGTTTTTGAATTATTTGTCTTCTTCTCCAGCTTTCGAATCAGGATCACTGATCCCAGCAGCCAAGAAACTATTGCTTTGTGAGGCTACAATTAAAACTATGTAGATGAGAATCCCACCTGATCCGTGTAAAGTAAATCTGGCTCTATACTCTTTATTGGAAGCATAAAGTGTGTCCTTTATCCCTAATTTCTGATTACAGTGTAATATAATGGAATTTACATATCAACGTATGTTAGATAACTAGTAAGATTACCGATGTGGAATGTTCTTGCATCAATAATGACATTTCTGTTCAATACAATTCTCACTGGTGAATTGGCTTGCATCAATAGAATAGTCTGGACAGTAGAATTCTCATTGGTGAATAGTTTTCCATAATTTTTCGTCAGCTTCTATAGAGAAGTAGGTGGTGCAGTGGGAGAGATTTATAGTTGGGTTCTGTGTCCTGTTAAATAGAACATAATGATGTTCACTTAAAAGGTTTGTTCACCTTTAAGTCACTTTATGTTATATTCCTAGCAACTTTGCAATTGGTCTTCATTGTTTTTTATATAGTTTTTTTAATGATATGCTTTCCTTTTCTGAGTCTTTTCAGTTTTTAATGGGGTCACTGATGCCGGCAGCCAAAACACTATTGCCCTGTGTTGTTATTATTACTTTTTATTACTTCCTATTCAGTACCTCTCCTATTCATTCTCAGTCTCTCTGTCTGCGAAAAAAGGGGGGGACAGGACACAAAATATGTTGATAACTCACCACGTGGAACTAGTGGTCCTGGTGCACCAGCCCCAGACCCTCAGCTTAGGGAGTGGATAAACTAGGGAAGTACAAGAGGAGAGGTACTGGGCACTTACAAGGCTAGACCCTAGCAACCAAATAGCTGCTGAAAAATGTAACTGGAGAGCTGCTAAACAGAAAGTTAACAACTGAAAACCCACCAAAAGCTAAGAATGAAAACCAATTGCAAATTGTCTCACAATACCAATGTCTACATTATACAAAAAGTTCACTTAAAGGTGAAAACACCTTTAAATACGCTTGTACTTCATCATTAATTGGGGTTCAACATCAAAACTACATTTCCCATCCTGTTAAAGGGGTGGTTCATCTTTAAGTTAACTTCTAGCATGTTATAGTTCTAATAGTTAGGCTAAGCAACTTTTAATTTGGTCTTTATTATTTATTTTTTTACTTATTTGCCTTCTTCTTACTTTCCAGTTTTCAAATGGGGCTCACTGACCCCATCTAAAAAACAAATGCTCTGTACTGTTATTGCTACTTTTTATTACTCATCTTTCTATTCAGGCCCTGTCCTATTCATATTCCAGTCTCTTATTCAAATTGATGCATGGTTGCTTGGGTAATTTGCACCCTAGCAACCAGACTGATGAAATTGCAAACTGGAGAACTGCTGAATAAAAAGCTAAATAACTCAAAAACCACAAATAATATAAAGTGATCTCAGAATGCCACTCTACATCTTACTAGCAGTTAAATCAAAGGTGAACCACCCCTTTAAAAGTCCATCATAATTGTCCATTATAATTTGTACAAATTTGAAGTCGTCAAACAGGAAGCTGATAACATACTGTTGTTCCTATAACACTTATTTACAGTAGAACCTCGATTTTCAATCCCCGGATTTTACTGTTTTCCAGAATTTACAGTTTTTTTCTTTACGTAGTTTTTATGCCATTCCCTGGGAAACGTAAAATCAGGGTTCTACTGTAGTACAGCTGAAGTAAAACTTTTGACTTGGTTTCTAACCCAATATCCCAAAACAGCAACCCAGAGGCAGTGAATATAAAGGTGATGTTACACAGGGAGATTTGTCATCCATGGGAAATCTGTGGCTACCTATTTTCTTCTGATAATACCTTAGCACTGGTGTCAGTGTAAAACTCGTGAACTGCCTGAGAATGCAGAAGGCAAATTTCCAGTGGTTACACTATTCATAAGTTTTACCACCAGCCAATCACAGACGCCAATACTAAGGTATTTTCATGAGACTTGCCTCCCGTGCGTAGCACAGTTTTCTCATAGGATACAAATCTCCTCGTCTGCCATTACCTTACAAGACCGCTTTGCACAAAAGAAGGGCCTGTTAAGATAAAAAATATGTGGCTTTTACTTCATTTGTCACTTACCTCTTTTTGTACTTGAGCCCCTCTTTAAACAAAAACTGAAAAGCCACAAGTTAGCTATTCCTCATATAAAATATGTCTGAGCACTGTTTAGATCGGTGATCCCCAACCAGTAGCTCGTGAGCAACATGTTGCTCTCCAACCCCTTGGATGTTGCTCCCAGTGGCCTCAAAGCAGGTGATTATTTTTGAATTCCAGACTTGGAGGCAAATTTTAGTTGCATAAACAGAGCCTCAATGTATGTTGACAATCCACATAGGAGCTACTAAATGGCCAATCCCAGTATTTATTTGGCACCCAAGAACATTTTTCATGCTAGCATTGCTCCCCAACTCCTTCTCGATGTTGCTCACGGGTTCAAAATGTTGGGGATCCCTGGTCTAGATCAACATCACAATCCTTCAGTGGTCCAACCTGTATTTGTGCCCAATTATATGATGTTAGGGTAGATTTCCATTCTAGATGGCACCCTGGCATAAAAAAGTGTGTGCTCACCACAAACAAACTCACCCACTCTCTATTCCGTCCTATAGGATTTTTAGAAGCATATTTATCAAATGGTGAACTTTCATTAATGAATAAGCATCTAAGAATCCCATAGGAATGAATAGAAAGTGGGTGAGTTTTTCTGTGGTGAGTTCTAATTTCACTCTTTGATAAATCCCCTGTATGTTAGACTACAACCTCAGTGTGTATATACTGGATGTATAACAACCTACCTGTAACACCCCACAAGCTAAAAACATAGGGTTTTCAAAGAGGATTAAATAAATATATTGAACATTATACCAAGGTGTTATCCGGCTCTTGACCATGCAACCCTTCCCCACAAACATTATTATAAATGAACACATATATTACATGCAGCATAACCAAAATAAACACATCACAATTTATTGGGAATGTAAAAATTTATTCCACATGCTCATTATTTTTCTTACTTTTTATTATTAAAAATTCTTCCCAAGCCATTGTCTTGGCCGGGGCAGATACAAAGAGAAATATTGTACAGGGAGCAAGATCCATACTCACTGAAAGGGTCATTTACAATAAATGAGGGGCGCTCATATCAAATACTGACACAAACACAACCTTCTACTTAAATTTCTCCAATGTTTTTCTCTTTTTATTTTACATGACATTCTGTGCTTTATACCCCTTTTGCTGTTTTACTAATAACAACCAAAACCCACAATGATACCCACCCCCCAGCTTGTATTTACAAATATACAGCACCATATCCCGTGCACATAGGAATGTATTGCCATTTGACTCTAGGAAACAGGTTTAAAGAGGACAGGTACGTTTCCTAAGCGTAACCCCTTCTGTGCGAAAGAAGTGTACAGACTGCGGCCACATAAGTGCAGATAGTAGAAAGGGCAGTTAAGGAAAGTGGGGAATGTTAAGGGGGAATGAAGGGTAGGAGTTATGGGAGATGAACATATGAAAGCAATATACGTTACATATAAAAAGTTGCTTTAAATAGTTATAGATGCAGTAAAATGTGCAAACGATGGAATAAGAAGTAATCTTTGTCAACACTAGATATCTTCCTATAAATGGGCCCTGTTAAGATTTAGTGTAACAATTGCACCTCAACATCTGAACCCAGTATTAATGAAAGGTATTCAGAGATAGGAATTTAAGAGCCCTTAATCCAGAAACGGGTGAGTAAAGGGTAACAACAACATATGCTCATGGAATGTAATTTCAAGTGCAATCTACATCCAAATGAAGAAAAAACACATCTTTCACTTGCTAACTAATCATAGGAAAAGAGTGTCTCTCACTGGTTCCATATTAGCATGTATCAAGAGGTGTGACACAGACACTTTGCTGATAATAGGTAAACAATCCATAAACATCACCACAAGGCCAGGACATTTACAGAAGATTTGTCATTTGTTTTTGCTGTTTTCTGTCTAGTTACAGTTATAATTCTGGCCCACATCAGGTACCCTTGGACCCCCATTTTAGCCAGTAAATGGTCTGGTAGTAACAGGCTATTTCTGTTAACTCACTGAGTTAATAAGAGTCTCAGCCAAAAAAAATAAAAAATACACATGCTGAAAGTGTACTGTTCCAGTCGTAGAACCTTGGAAACCATTGGCCCTGGATTTCAACAATGGTTTTGTTAAAACAACCCTTCCTGCAAGCAAACCTTTATGCAGGGCTAAGACATTGAGTTATGTCGGATAGAACGGGTGCCTCTACTTTAACATCCCTCAACCAAAGTACTTGCTCTACAAAAGACTTTATACAAACTTTGTATAAAATCTAGCTGCCCTTTTGGGAGTGACCTCAACATATATACTATCCTAGCAAAGCCTATATTTTCAACGTTTTAGTGCTAAAGGAACAATGGAACTTAAAGACAATTTGAATAATGTGAAAGTTGTGAACAACAGTGTTGGAAATTTGGGACATAAGTGAAACAAAGCACATATAAAATGGTATACTGAATGGTACCTGGAGCAGGGGCATTTGGTTTGTGTTTGTGAATATCCGGTTATTGGTTAATGGAGACTACAATGGGATTCTGGGTATGACTTTAGAAGTGTGTTTGGAGAGAGTAAGATTGTACATGTCAATTGCTCTATGTATGTATGTTTTTATAAAACAAAGGCCCACGGATGAATGCCTATGTGTGCACAAAATCCCACAGATTCAAAGAATGTAAAAATATATGATCATAATTATAACATCCAGCTACCCATCTTTATGAGGCTTAGGAAAACACACAGGTCAGTGGAGGAATTCACAAAGCCATGGCAACCAATCAGCCATTAGCACAAAACGGTCAACTCTACTTGGTTGCTATGGGTTACAGCTCCGGAGAAATTATACTTAAAATCTGTGACCTCCACCTCCATGTCTCGCTAGTATTTAGAGAAAGATACATTGTATTTTTTCTTCTCTTGTCGGTTATTTCCCTACAAATAAATCTGCGAATGAGGGTACTCAACTTTTAATATGATAAAAGACAATAAAATCAAAGACAATCTGCATTTGGTCTTAATTTTTTTCCCAATTAAACGGCTACCTGGTCTCCGTCACATGTTTCTCAGCATACTCTGAAAAATCAGCCAATAAAGAAAAGATTATCCTGATAGTGTAAGGAAACCAAGCTGGTGAGATAAAAATGATATATAAATCGTAATACCATCACATTCTCCAAAAACCAACAAAAAGCCAGGAAGCATTTAAAAGCTCCTCAAACTGCATTTTTAACATAGCTAGAAAGGTTAAGTGCTTATTGTCTGGACACATTCAACATATAGATTTCTTAGTAAATAATACTTAGATAAAGTAACAGTGTTACCCACACAAAACGCAGTGCCCCTTCTGGAAAATTCATGGCCTGGAGCTTTCCACTTTACAAACACAAACTAAAGTCAAGTTGGGGGGGGGGTGACCATGCCTAATATTGGGTTTTGGACTATTTAAATAGCCAGCAAATAAAGAAAAGTTATAAGCATATTTGTTGACCTGCTGTTTACTCTGCATCCAGCCTGTACAGTAATATTGGTCTGTGATACACTGTGACTGCACACATACAAACATATAGCAATCATCCATATGTCATCATTATTTACTGGATGTATTGTGCCTACTCTCATATAATAAGTGAAGCATACCATTGCCTAAGGGTAAGGACACATGGACAGATTCGGGGAGATTAGACGCCCCCGCGACAAATTGCCTCTTCTTCGGGGCGACAATCTCCCCCGTACTGCCTTCCCCTACCTTCCCGCCAGCTATAATGAAAAATCACCAGCGGGATGGCGCTTGCGGCGCTTCGTTTTCCCAAAGTTGCCTCACGAGGAAACTTTGGGCAACTTCGGAAAATGACACCATGACAGGTCAGAACATTATGAAGAAAGATCCATCAACCACACTCATATATAAAAAAACACAAGCCTCTGCAACACTAAGTACGCAATACACAGCCACATTGTGCTTAAAAATGACAAAGGTTATAATCTAATTGCATCAGGGCCTATTTTCCCCCGCGGCATACTTTTAGTATGATGTAAAAAGTGATATTCTGAGACAATTTGCAATTGATTTTCATTTTTTATTATTTGAGGTTTTGGAGTTATTTAGCTTTTTATTCAGCAGCTCTTCAATTTACAATTTCAGCAATCTGGTTGCTAGGGCCCAAATTACCTTAGTAACCAAGCATTGATTTGAATAAGAGACTGGAATATGAATAGGAGAGGGTCTGCATAGAAAGATGAGTAATAAAAAGTAACAATAACAATACATTTGTAGCCTTACAGAGTATTTGTGTTTTATATGGTGTCAGTGACCCCCATTTGAAAGCTGAAGAAGAAAAATAATTCAAAAAAATAAAAACCAATTGAAAAGTTGATTCAAATGGGCCATTTTATAACTGGATACCTGTTCTGCCTTTAGGTGGAACACAATAGAACAAACAGCACAACAACCACACAAACCAATTCTGTGCAAACACAGTAGTTATGTAGTTTGTTTAAACAAAGCTGAGACAATAGTACTCACTGAAAAAAAGTAAAAAAGTTAACCAAAAGGTGAACCAACACCTTTTGAAACTACCCACACTATTGTTTTGGAATATGGAAGTGCAACGTGTAGACCTGTAGTTAATGAACCTTAGGGGGAAGGATATATTTCCATGGAATAATGGGAAGGCCTAAATTGATTTTATGGATAAAATAAATGCCTGTAGCTTATAAAGAAAACTAATTCTTACTGGTCAGAGAGGAACATCCTTTAACTTTATATAAAACTGGTGAAGAGAAAATGTTCCACAAACTTTTCAAAGGCTTATAAATGTAATGCCCCAAATGAATTGTGAGCTGTTCTGCCTGCATATATGCATAATATACATTAGAGGCATGTTCACGTTAAAACCAGATCTGTGGGTTATGCAGAATGGTAGTATTGTGACTGCAAAAGCCACATCGCTGTCAGCATCAGTGTTATTTCCTCCACCTGGAATTTGGGCTGTTTAAGCCTGCAGCTCTATTGAGGGAACCATCTCTGGGGTGACACCTATAAAATGCATATTCTTCAAGGATGCGGCCATATAGTATGCCAATACACGTCACCTGACACAGTATTAGATTGTGTGGTTTTCATGCTGCTTGTCCCAGAGTATTCTGCCAAAGGGAATTTATTATTTTGCCTTATTTATCCCAGTTGGTCAATGCCCATGGGGATACAGCAAAAAGTTGAAAAACACTCTGTCCACACGGCTACAATTCAACATGAATATAATTCATGTTACTGTATGTAGTTCATTTAAACAAAGCTAAGGCAATAGTATTCACTGAAAAAAATGGAGCAAAGCGTTAGCCCATGAGGACACAAAACTCTTTATATTAGTGACTTCATTAGCTTTCTGTTTGGCTTCGCAAATTAAAGTCCAGAAATGAATTTTCCTGTTTAAGTGAAAATGATGTGTCAGGAATGGTGTAAAGAGGAGACAGATGCTCGGGCACCTTTTTTTCTTTTTTCGGCGAAAATGGACGGGGATTGGTCAGGAGGCAGGTAGGTGATATTGGGGGCGGGTGGGTGAATTCAGAGGCAGGGCGGATGATGTCAGGGGCGGGACTGATGACAGCCAATTGCTTATCCCCATGTCATTCACATCAATTTCCTGTCCAGATTTCCTAATTTGGAAATCCGGACAGGGACTTTTCACCAGGGGTGCTCCACCAATGAGGCGAGCAAAAATGCCGCTCCTGGTAACTAAGAGCCTAATTTCCGGTTTTAAACCCGGAAATTCGGCTCTTCTAGTGCAGAGAGAGCAATTGCGCTCTCTGCACTAGCGACGTGGACCCCCTGCCGACCCACGTCTGGCGCTGAAGGTGAGTGCCGTGGGGAGGCGGGGGCATGAAAAACGAAGGCCGTCTCTGGTGGCAAATTGGGTAGGATCACCCCTGCTTTTCACCCAGGCAGCCCTTCCAAAAGCTGGGCTGTTTGGGTGAAATCCAGACAGGTGGCAACTCTATCAGGCACACAGTTCCATTTAATATGGCAATCATTCAGGATCTTGACATTTATCCCCATCCAAAATTGAAAAAATTCTAATTAGTGCAAAGAAAACCCTTTGTGTATTCTGGATGTTGATTTCTGGTTGAATGCAACTGTCAGCAGGATAATTTGGTTATTCATTAAATATGGGAGGTTATGGGCATGATACAAAAGGGAGAAATCTTAAGCAAAAGGTTAAGTTAGTAGGAAGGACATGGAAAAAGAGTGGAGATAAATAGGAAAAAGTAGAAATAAGGTGCAATGTGAAATCACATCAATCTATATAAGTGCTATGTCAAGAGATCATGCTCTACGTAGAACTAGGAAGGAAAACTACATTGTAAAAAAAGCAGTGAGTGCAAAAGGACAGCAGTTCATTAAATCTGGGAAAGCTAACTAACAATAGCAGGCCAAAGCAGCTCACTCACATGTAATGACACCAGACCGGAACGTACCAAAACCCCATTATTAACCACGACTGAGTGTTAGAGCTACACTGACGTGCTCCCTGCTGTATAGCAATGCTGAATATGTACTTCACAGGTAATACTTGGCCCTGCTGTGTAATGAGTGGTGTTCGTTCTGAAATCCTCCTCATTATACAGCACAGAAAGTTCATTAATATACAGATACTCAGCATCATTATACAACACAAAGTGTTATTACTGAAATAGACACAGCACAGAGTGAATATTTTCAGTAAGTAGATACTTAGTAACAATAAAACACAGCAGTGTCACTTTTAACCACATTAGAAGTGCTGGGTGTTTTCAAAATATCAACAATTCAAAATAAAGCCTTCTCCCCCCCAAAACCTCCTTAAAGCAGGAAAAAAGACAACACAGCATTACTTAAATAAATTCATAATATAAATATATTTCTGTACACCATGGCTGACGCCTATCCCAGCTCTATATATATATAGATATATATATATATATATTTTTTTTTCTGATATATACGTTAGAAATAAAAATAATTAAAATAAAACACCTTAAATTTTTCAGTGCACATCCTACCCAGATCTCAATATCACATTAAAGTAACAATGGGTGGGGCTTCCAAAGCTGGGTAGTCACAGAATGTATTCCCACCTAATTATTTCTTAAGAATGGGTGAATGATGAAAATATTCCACATTATTTCACAGCATTGAAAGTTCAGTTTTTCCTTGTAGGATTATTGTGTTTTGCATTTTAAAAGCAAATTGGTTATAAAAGGCACAGATAAACTGCATATGAAAGAGGGAGTAGTGAACTAAGGGGAAAGAGAGAGATAAATGGAATGAAATGAAGGTAGTCCCTTTCTCCAAGACAAGAATGGGAAGAAACAGAATTTATCTGTGTTTCTAAAATAATTCATGTGGTAGATTAAAAATATCCAGGATGCCTAGTATACATCCTAAAATCAGTATTGTAAAAGGACTGGTAATCTGTACCATAAATATCCTTACTTATCCTAAATTGATCCCTTTTCCGTACCTTGGATATGCATCCCATATCCTATAAGCAAGTCTCTCTTAAATCCTAGGCTGTTGATCTTATATCCACAAGGGACCTTTATTCCAAACCTAGGAAATGTCCTTCATTCCGAAAGGACTGCTAACCCATACCATAGGATTTTCACTCTATAATCCAAACACCGTGCAACCAAAACCCGCCTGCATATACCGGGATTCTTACCATGTATCCTAAACGGATCCTTAACCCACTTCACAAGCCTGTTATCCTACATCCTCGGATTCTTATTATATATCCTTTATAGGATCCATATTCCATATCCTAGGATAATCTTGTTTCCTAAAGGGTTTTCCTTCTTGTATCCTAAAATGATCACCCTATATCCTGAACATTCAAGATATTATATGGAGAGCTTTGAAGGAGTGTGTTCCCTATAGAAGGTGTCCAGTCATCCTTCTCCCACATGCTCGCCATGACATGGATCAGTATCAGCTTGGGACATATCAGGCTGAGGAGGGGTGGAAGCTGTTTGGCAGTAAGTGCTTGAGGGGGAAACTAGTGGGGCTGTGCTGATGAGGGGCATTACCCTGTCTTTTTCCTCCTTTTTCCTGCTAGTCCTGTTTTGTTCATCAGTTTCCTCTTGGTGCTGCTGTTCAAATGGCACTGCTTCAGGGTCTGCAGGTTGTGGTTCAAAGAATGAGTGCCCCAACAGAGCTGGGTGAGGGCTCGGCCGTGCCTGTACCATTTGGATGCCCCCTATTGGTATCATTGGGTAAGGAGTTCTTTGCAGATGCTGAGAGTGCAGCGGTAGGTGGGTGAACAAGTTTTCTGCACTTCTTGCCGGATAGTGAGGTGTAAGCTGTGAACAGAGGGGTCTTGACATGACTGGGATATTAGATGGTCCCAGCTTCTGAAATAAAAAGGTTGAAACACAGGTATCATGTTAATCACTATTTCACGTTCATGGTACACACTCACCAGATTAAACAACGTTGCTTACTTATTCACTTCTTCCATTTTGAGATGCAACAAATCCATCATTTTTATATTCTGATGAATATTTAATGCTCTAGATATGAATCTTAACTCCAATTTGCATGTTACATTGTAAGCAAATTTAAAAAAATAAAACAATTTGTTACAAACGGTAACCCCTTAAGGTGTCCAAAACTATAAAGTAATATGAGATATCAAATATTGACCTGGGGAATCCTGAAGCTTTCCTAGTAGTTTTTTATATACCGCTATCAAAACTTTCCTAAATGTCAAGAACATCTTCAAACCTGATATCAATTCATCAGAGTTTGACTGCTTTGAGCAGCCATTTAGCCATTCTGATCTACAGTCCTCAGCAGCAGTAGGTTTGAGCATTATCACGTCTCAATCCTTTCCATGAAATACAGAAGAAAGGCTTTAGACATGACAATTATGTTCCAAGCTAGAATCAATCAGAAACTTCTGTAACAGTATACTGATTGGCCCTAAGAGTTTGATTTTGGCTGTAAACAAACCCAATCCTGCAAAAAGTACTGGTACTTGGGTGTATCCTGAATTAAACCCTGGATTCAATGCTTCTTCTTCATTAACAGTTGCAGGCCTGTAACAGGCTACTTATAAAGGCTGCAACCAGACACACACTTAAAACAGAATTACATCTACTGGTCAGCTGTGAAAAGAACATCTGATTAATTGCTGTAGGTTACTCCATGTGGGCAAACTTAAAGGGGTGGTTCCACTTGAAATTAACTTTTAGTATGTTATAGAATCGCTAATTCTAAATTCCAATTTTTTTTATATTTATTTGCCTTCTTCTAACACTTTCCAGCTTTCAAATGGGGGTCACTGACCCCATCTAAAAAAACAAATGTTCTATAAGGCTACACATTTATTGTTATTGCTGTTTTTTTATTACTCATCTTTTTATTCAGGCCCTCTTCTATTCATATTCCAATCTCTTATTCAAATAAGTGCATGGTTGCTATGGCAATTTGGACCCTACCAACCAGATTGCTGAAACTGCAAACTGGAGAACTGCCGAATAAAAAGCAGAATAACTTAAAAAACCACAAATAATGAAAAATGAAAAACAATTGCAAATTTTCTCAAAATATCACTCTCTACATGATACTAAAAGATCGTTTTAAGGCGAAAAACCCCTTTTAAGACCTATTACATTACCCTGAGTCTTAATTTTCAATACCGTGCATATAACATAAGATCCGCAATACAGAAGTATGCAGAATGTTTATCAGTAACATGAAAACTTGAAGACAGGTGATCTGCTGGACTGTTGCATCTTGCTTCTTTAAAGGGAACAAGATTTATAAGTGACATTTCCTTTCTAGATGTTCAGCTATAATCCTTTAGTTGTAGATGACAAATCCCAGCAGCCCCTTTATAGGTTTTGACTGTTAGAGGATGCTGTAATTCTGCAACAGATAGGAGACTATCCTTATTAAGTTTAGATACAGCACAAAAGAACTAGATGTCACATCTACATTACAACAACTATATAACTGACAATTATTTTATGTACTGTAAAGTGAGATGTTTATCATCTTCATAAGGACAGGCTTTACATCTATGAGTATAATCATATGAAAAAGTTTGGGAGCCCCTCTCAGCCTACATAGTAATTTACTCCACTTTCAACAAAAAATATAACAGTGGTATGTCTTTCATTTCCCAGGAACATCTGAGTACATGGGGTGTTTTCTGAACAAAGATTTTTAGTGAAGCAGTATTCAGTTGTATGTAATTAAATCAAATGTGAAAAACTGTCTGTGCAAAAATTTGGATAACCTTGTACTTTTGCTAATTAGAATGCATGTAACTGCTCAATACTGATTACTGGCAACACCAAATTGCTTGGATTAGCTTGTTAAGCCTTGAACTTCATACGCAGGTGTGTCCAATCATGAGAAAATGTATTTAAGGTGGCCAGTTGCAAGCTGTGCTTCTGTTTGACTTTCCTCTGAAGAGTAACAGCATGTGATCCTCAAAGCAACTCTCAAAAGATCTGAAAACAAAGATTGTTCAGTATCGTGGTTTAACTTTATGGGAAGCCTACAAAAAGCTATCTTGAAGGTTTAAACAGTCAGTTTCAACTGTAAGGAATGTAATCAGAAAATGGCAGGCCACAGGCACAGGTGCTGTAAAACCCAGGTCTGGCAGGCCAAGAAAAATATAGGAGCGGCATATGTGGAGCATTGTGAGAATGGTTACAGACAACCCAAAGATCACCTCCAAAGACCTGCAAGAACTGCCGATGGTGTATCTGTACATCAGTAAACACTCATTTTGGAACAACGTGCTTTGGACTGATGAGACAAAAATGTAGTTATTTGATCATAACAAAAAAATGCTTTGCCGTGCAGAAGAACATTACATTCCAAGAAAACCACCTGCTACCTACTGTCAAATTTGGTGGAGGTTCCATCATGCTGTGGGGCTGTGTGGCTAGTACAGGGACTGGGGCTCTTGTTAAAGTCGAGGGTCGGATCAATTCAATCGAATATCAACAAATTCTTCAGGATAATGTTCAAGCATCAGTCACAAAGTTGAAGTTACGCAGTGGTTGGATATTCCAACAAGACAATGACCCTTAACACACTTCAAAATCTACAAAGGCATTTATGCAGAGGGGGAGAAGTACAATATTCTGGAATGGCTGTCACAGTCCCTCGACTTAACTATCACAGAAAATCTATGGGATGATTTGAAGCAGGCTCTCTATGCTCGGCAGCCATCAAATTTACTTGAACTGGAGAGATTTGTATGAACAAATGGTCAAAAATACCGCCATCCAGAATCCAGACACTCATCAAAGGCTATAGGAGGTGTCTAGAGGCTGTTACATTTGCAAAAGGAGGCTCAACTAAGTATTGATGCAATATCTCTGTTGGGGTGCCCAAATTTATGTACCATATTGCATATTTTCTGTTAATCCAATAAACTTTATGTCACTGCTGAAATACTACTGTTTCCATATGCCATGTTATATATTAAAAGGAATTTGCTACCTTGTAAGCTTAGCCAATGGTAAGCAAAACTCTTAGCTTTGTAGAAAATGTTTTCCTTGTAGGGAGAATGTCCTTTCATTGGTGAAAACACCTGAAAAAATTCTTACCTGTTTGTTGCATGCAGTTTCTGTCTGATGAGGTAGAGCCATGGATGAAAAAAACCCTTGCTGAACTTTAATGTGTGTCTGAGTCTCTGACTTGCTTAGTTGCTGCTCATCCCTTCCAGGGGATGCATAACAAGGAGGTGAAGCCAGCCCAGGCCTTAGAGTTGTGCACTGAAGACCTGTCAACTCTCTACTTGGGGAAATATGTCTCACTGGTGGGGAGGCCCCACGCTCAGGTGACATGTAGGTCCTTGGTGATAGATCTCGATGTGGAGACAGATGGCGAGGGGAAATACACCGCAATGGAGAAACTTCTTTCGTTGATGCCAAACGCTGGCATGGTGACATGCCCCTGCGAGGTGAGGGACAACCAGTTGTTGAAAAACATTTTGGTGAACTTTCTCTCTTCTGCAAAAGGTGTCTTCTTGATGGACCTGGCCGACTGCACCCTGATGCTTCCTTGCCAGGAGACCATCGCTTACAAGACAAAGTATCTCGGGAAACAGGCAAGTCAAAGCTCTTTCCCCAAGTGTCCTTCTCAGGTGGCTCTACAGTGGGAAATGGATTGGGGGAGAACTGGTATGCTGGCGAACTCCCTGCAGTCTCAGGATCTTGTGTAGGTTCATTAGGAGAGTCTCTCACTGTTAGCGAAGGATCAGGGAGCTTTTCTTCCTGGCTTTCCTCTTCATCTTCTTCTTCATCATCCTCCTCATCAGAATCTTCATCATCATCATCAGAGTCCTCAAAGTCTGAGAACTGGTGCTCTTCAACAACATCACTATCCTGCCATCGCTCATCACTGGTCCCTGTGACATTAAAAATACAAACTATTTTATAAACAGTGGTAAGAGCTTCATGTTCCTTACATCTTTGATACCTTGTAAATGTTTATTGTGTGAAAATTTTGTAGCCTTATAGAGATAACAGCATTAAACACACAAAATATTACCTTCCTCTGCATCCAGTTCTGCTAGTGATGGTGGCAGTAGTCCCAGTTCCTGGCACTTTTTACTATGTGCTTTCGATTTCATGTGTTTAGTCAGGTTCCCTGAAGAAGAAGAATAACAATTATCAAAAAAAAGAAGACTTTTTTGGCCAGGAATGACAACTTAATGAAGTGACTGAGGAACTACTACTGCATATTTGGTTTGCCATGGTGTATTTCTTTTTTTGTAGATCTGGCAGAAACCTCCTATGTTGCCTGCCATTTACTTTAGTAAAAACTGCCTGTTACCACTCACAGAGGCAGATTTTGACCACATAACACGTAGAGGTTATTTATCAAAGGTTGAGTTTGTGAAGTTTTTTACTACCTCGAATAGACTCAAATGTTTGCTTATTTATGAAAAAACCTGAATGTAAAAAGCTCGAATGAATGCAATGGAATACTCAAATTGATCAAGTTTTCAGCGAAAAAAACCTTGAAACCACAAAAAAGCCCCGAAAATCTTTAAAACTAAAATCATCTTCAAATGGTTCAAGGGACCTCTGCCAATGACTTCTACATGACCTCGACAGGTTTTTTTTGGATTCTGGCTTTTTGCAGCTTCGGGGAATAATAAATCTTGAAAAATCAAAAAAAAAATTTCCTGAAAAATTCGAGTTTTTACTGAAACTACCCTTGAAAACCTTGAATTTTTTGGGAAAAAACACAACTTGACCTTTAATAAATAACCCCCCTAAATGCACATCTGTGGGCCAAAATACACATCATTATTATTGATATGGGGTTGCCATGAGAAATTAATAGCAGTTGGCACAGGTTGTTTTGGGAATTTTGCAGCCAGAGAAGGTGTGCAAAGAGAATGCAATATTGAATATTGAAATTTCCACCTCATACCTTTGCAATTTTGCACTGATAGATCTAGCTCTCCTTTGTCACTAAGACTGTAATACTTTGCATGGCAAATATTGAATAAATGTATAGTTACCTTTGGTTTTAAAAGCAAAGTTACAATGTTTGCAAACATAAGGTCGGAGGTCAGTGTGGGTACGAATATGTTTTTTTAGCATGCTTGGTTTCTTGCACCGAATTCCACATTCCTCGCACACGTATTTCCCTCGTCCACGGCCTCTTACATAGACATACTCCTCATTGGATTTGTACCTGGGCCAGAAAATATATATTTGGAGAATTAAGGCACACATAATTAAAATTTTAGGCTATACCAAACTAAACCTCTGCATAATGAATGATAATAATGAATGGAACATTAAATGGAACACTGACATACTGAAAATTTTTCAGATACAGTGTGTGCTACAAAGTTCCAAAAGTTTTTGTTAAAGTTCTGTCACACAATATAACATGAATTGAATATGATGAACGCCTAACAAAAATTGTCAAATATTAATATCAGAAAAAAAATGTTTAACTGGGTTAAAAAAACTATTATTTTCGGACACCAGTGGAATGTGCAAACATGACCACTTAATAGCTTGTACTAGAACTTGCACATAATCTTCCAATGCAATATGTTTGCTTTGGTATACTAGGCTGAAAAAACAGTGTAAAATTGAACCAATGAGTAAACTTCAGAAACCAATCAGACGTTTCTTTTCATATTTTAACTTGCTGTTATCTGTTAAAATATCTTTTCTGGCTGGTTGCTATACTTGTGCACTTTACCACCTACTCTGTTCTCCCCAGGTCCTATTAGCTGGGCAGGGCTGGATTTACATAGTGGGTACCCCTAAAGCCACTACCGTTCGTCTGCCCCTGTCCCCTCCAGGGGGCCAGGAGCAATGGGGATTGGCGCATGGGAAATTTAAGAAATTATTGTATCTCCAGCGCATCCCCAGTGCTTTTGAACCAATGTGGGTGTGGTTGGGCAGCATGCCGCCCCCCTAAAATCCTGCCGCCCTAGGACCAGGCCAAGGTGGCCTTTCCACAAATCCAGGCCTGTTGCCGGGCAAATTGTCTGGCAGGTTTTCCCTGCCAACTGGCTCCGCTCTGACAACCACATAACACAACAACAAGAAGCTGGTAGGACGTCATGAGAATACTGGCCTATGTAAATATATGAGCCCTAATGTGAGCAAGTTGCATTAATTTTATCTTTTTCAATGAAAATGATAATACCAGAGCTCCTTTGTACCTGTGCCTCCTATTTTTCTGCACCTTTTTTTCCCAGCAAAGTGAAACAAACCAGTGTTTGGCAAGGCATTTTGCACTTGCGCTAGTAAAACAGATTTACTGTGTTATTTATGAGATAGGGTCCTGTGCAGAATAATTTCCCGAAAATTTAGAGTATGGATAAGAAAATAGTTTCATTAGCTTACAGTGATCTAAAATATGAATAAAATGGAGATTCAAACCCCATCTTTAAGTTGGGTTTGCATTAATTTTATTTCTCAATTAATGTTCAGTAAAACATTTTGAATGGGACAATATACACAATTAAACACATTTTAGACATATATTTGTGAAAACAGAAGCAGACATAATGAAGTAATATCAACATGGCTGCAAAGAAACCACCGTCCAGCAAACAAATTAGCATGAAAATAACTGTATACTTGGTGTACTTTAAAGGAAAACTATACCCCTAAACAATGTAGGTCTCTATAAAAAGATATTGCATAAAACAGCTCATATGTAAAACCCTGCTTCATGTAAACAAACCATATTCATAAAAATTTGCTTTTCTAGTAGTATGTGCCATTGGGTAATCATAAATAGAAAATTGCCATTTTAAAAAATAAGGGCTGCCCCCTGGGATCGTACGATTCACTGTGCACACAAACAAACTATACTTCTTAGGTCACATGAGCCAATTAACAGACAGAGTTCTGTCTTTTGCTGCCACACTTCTTCCTGTTACAGTAAGAGTTGCAGTATTTCTGGTCAGGTGATCTCTGAAGCAGCACACAGACCATCACAAAATGGTGGCTTAAGGCAAGAGATGTAAAAGGGCAATATTTACTTATATATATAGACCAGTTTGGTAAGATTCGTTAATATGCCACTTAATATGATGTAAATTTTTTGTTGCTTAAGTGTTCATTTTGGGGGTATAATTTTCTTGAAGCAACTGCTTTCAACCCAAATATCATTCAGACATAGTACTATGAAACTACTCAGCAACAACACCCTCTAAATGATCATGTATTCTATCTCCACTATTCTACATTACAAATTAAAAGCACAGTTTTTTAGATAATAATGTTATTATTTGCAGGAGCATGGTATTTAATATATGCCTGCTGCATGTGGAGGTTGTATCACATTTAAAGATAACACACATTCACCCAGCATTTGATGGATATTCTTGATTCACACTGGTGCTCCGTCACCGGCAACCACAGGAATAACTTCAATGCATTAAATTGGTAAATCAAGAAACAGCAAAAAGCAGAGTACCTGCTATTCAGTATTTATTGTGCATCCACATGTGGAGGTTGTAGTAGTTGGAAAGGCAGTGGAATGCACAGCAGATATATCAATGACAGCCCGTGTGCATTAGAAATTGGAATGACAGAAAGGCAACCAGGAACGCTACACTATATGAGAGTGAAAAGCAATGTAGTACAGTAGGTCTGTATACATCAATATGAATAATTTACATCAGCACTGACATGGAGGCTGGTGAAGAAATATATTTATAAGGCAAGCTGATTTGGTATTGTTCTAAAAGTGGTAAGAAAACAAATATATTGGCATTTCGACTAGTGAAAAATAAACCTGTGAGCATTTTACTTTATCACTGCCTTGCAGCCTACTGCTCTGTAAGCAGTAAGAGCAAGTAATTGGATGCAGGATTGGTAACATGGTTAAGCGAAAATGGTCTGCATGAAGACAGTGCAGAGATATCTTTAGAATGAACACAAAATTAAGGGGGTTATTTATCAAAGGTTGAATTTCAGAGGTTTTTATACCTCCAATTAACTTGAATTAACTCACAACTCGAATGGTTTCTTATTTATAAAAAAAAACCCAAATGGAAAAAACTCTTATCAGTGAGTTTGTGGTTAACAAGTTGAAAAAAAACTTGAATTGCTTGAATTGGCAAAACTCTAAAAAAAACTCGAACATCATGAAGGCTATCAATATCTTCAAATGATTCAAAGGTCCTGTGCCATTGACTTCTACATAACCTTGACAGGTTTTAGATGGTGCATTTTTGGAATTGAGCTATTTTTAAATCTGAGGGGTATTTTACCACGAAAAAATGTTTTGACCAAAAAAATAACTTTGAGAACTTGAATTTTCACAACACAACACAATCCTTAATAAATCTGTCGCCAACATTTGTTATTAAAGGAGAATGAAAGTCCACTTGGGTGTGCCAAATGTTAGGCACCCCCAAGTGATTGTATTGAGTTACCTGAAACCCCCAGGCCGGGGCTCCTATCAGCAGAAAATTGCACCGGCCTGGGGTTCTTCCAGAGAGCACCACGGAACAATCCTCTTCTGGCTGAGCTAAAAAGTCGGCTATTTCGTTCTACTGCACATTTGTCTGCCCCAGGAAATTTGAAAAAGAAGCCGAAAAGAGGATCGCTCCATGGTGCTCACTGAAAGAACCCCGGGCCGGTACAGTTTTCTGCTGGTAGGAGCACGGGCCCAGGGTTTGAGGTAAGTAAATACAATCACTTGGGGGTGCCTAACATTTGGGAATGCTGGGAATTCCAATTATATATTATTTCTGATTTCACATGAAATGAAGCAGGATACTGAGCTGGGGCGTGGGGGTATGCCAAATCTACATCGCATAATAATGTCAGTCTGGGGTTAAGTTATATCCACCTGCTCACTTACATTACAAGCTTCTTTAACAAGGTTTTAACACCAAAGGAGCAGATAAGAAGGGAGGAGTTTGGGGGTAAATGGCAGCTTTGTTAACATCACATTATCACCTTCAGGACACAGAGCAGACAGATTTCTGGTGAGTGAGTACATTTGGGAGGGGGGCTGGGTGGTGAGATCATTGCAGAAAGCTCCAGCCTGAGTTAATATTTGTCTACAACAACATGATGTAAGATTTGAGAATGTAGTCAACTTCGCTCATAAGAAGAAAAAGGGGGAGTAAGACAAGGGAGAGTGTAAAGACAGAAATAAAAAATAAATAAATAAATAATTTAACCTTTTAATAAGAATAGGATGTCAGCGAAATAAATGAAAGTAAACAAAGACCAATAACAAAAAGAAAAACAGGAAAACAGGAAAAAAAACATATTTTGGATTCTAAGCTTATTTTCAAGAACAAAAGAAAGAAAAGAAATTAACTAAAGTTGAAGCTGATGCAAAAGTCTTTGTTTTACACTTACTTAATGTGAAGTTCTGTGCACCGTTTACCCTATTTACAGTGTAATATCTAAGGCCCTGATTCTTAACCTTGAGTCCCCAGCATAATTTAACCCTTGATTCTGTATTGAGAGTCATTCTGAGAGTTGAGCAACAACATGTGCAGACACAAGATGCAGGCAGTGGCGGAACTACCGGGGGAGCAGGGGGTGCGAGCGGGCCAGGGCCTGCACCCCCTCAGGGCCCCCCGGCAGCGACGCACGCCACTGAGATCAACCCGGCAGTGCGCCGTACGGAGGTGGGCGGGGCCCGGCTGCGCATCACGGAGGTGGGCGGGGCCCGGCTGTGCATCACGCACCAGGTCCCACCCCCCTCTAGGAACGCTGCTGGATGCAGGGGTGAATACAGCATCATCCATATATTCCGACAGGGAATCATCTGTCCACAAATTAAGCTTTAACCTCATACTGCACTGCTAAAGAAAAACTATATGGTAGCTTGCACTCATATGTATTAATACAAATAATAATAATACATATGTATTTGGAGTGGTATTTTTGACACCCCTCTAATGATGTAGAGCTTCACTGTGCCCTTGTATACTGTAATCTTGTCATAACCAGAATGACTGCAAAAACACACCAAAATATTGTACTTTTCATAATGTCAATGAAGATCATTGTTGTTTTCTTTCAGTTATGATGATGGTGACTAGTGATGGGCAAATTTATTTGCCAGGCATGGAATAACGACTTCACCACATACAATTTTTTTTTCGCGAATCTGCTGCAAAAATTCTCAGTGGAAAAATTTGGCGCGACAAAAATTTGCACGAGTAAAATTTGTAAACATTTTTCGCCGTCCATTGACTTTATTGTATTTGGACGAAAAAGTTGCGTGTGTAGGGTTGCCACCTGTCCAGTATCGACCTGAACAGCAGTTTTTTCTCATTTGGAAAACCAGGCAGGATTTCTTATGATTGATTATGCATAATACATTTCCTTGATACTCCATTTTCCCTGATTTTACATGATTTGATTCTGGTCCCTTGAAAACATAAAATGGGGGTTCTATTGTATATTCAAATTTTAATAAAATACACAAATAATACA
Source organism: Xenopus laevis (assembly GCF_017654675.1). Classification (NCBI taxonomy): domain Eukaryota; kingdom Metazoa; phylum Chordata; class Amphibia; order Anura; family Pipidae; genus Xenopus; species Xenopus laevis. The sequence continues at coordinate 59,652,767 of NC_054373.1, read as the reverse complement.
CAGTTAATAAAAGTGTTGCCTTATGTGCATGGCTTTAATGTATAATGACATGTAGGTGCAGATTTATAAAAATGGTTTTAGAATCCTTTTTACCAACAGATGAAAGTTCACCATTTGATATATATGCATCTAAAATCCCATAGGAATGAATATAATGTGGGTGAATTATAATGTTTTTAGAATCCTGTGTATCAATGGTTAAATGTTATAGTTCATCATAGAAATGAATAGAATGTGGGTGATTTTTTTTTTTTGTGGTCAGCTCTAATCTCACATTTTGAAAGAATTTCGTTCAGTTTAAAATCTAGGAGTTTGTCAACTTTGAATCCTGCATAATACAGAATAACTTGCTTCTATTAAACTCACCCTCCTTCAAAGATCCGAATGCGTGCTGGCTCACTCCGCCTGACAGTTGGCCCCGTATCCTCTTGCTTCCCCCTCTTGTCTTCCTCCTTTTCTACATTTGGAGCTTCCTTCTGCACACGAGGAGGTAGGTGAGCCTGTGCAGCCACAAATCAATTTAAGTGCACTGATAAAGGTATGATTATGTTGATAATAAAACACACACATAGAATTGGCTATTCTATAACATACTAAAAGTTAACTTAAAGGTGAACCACCCCTTTAATTATCTTTTCTAACTTTATCATTTACAACTTATTAGAGGTGGCACACAGAATTCCCCCGCAAGTAACACTTCGTTAAAGAACGTCGCTGTTATTGAAGAATATAAACATAACAGTGAGATTGCTCTGTAAGCATCAAATAACCCTTATATTTTCATACAGATACACCAAATAAATGGAGATTCATAAAAATTAAATCAAGGTCATTTACAATTCAGAATACTGAATTTATATTTTTGGGTGGCCAATTCATGTCCACCTTTGGATGCTATAAGGAACATAACATCAACCGTATTGGATCATTGTGTGATAAAATAACCTTCATTTCTTTTCCCGGAATCAAGGATGTATTTGTTTCTCTAGATGACCCTTCCCACAAATGGCGACCACTCTGGGACTTCCGGACACTGGAACATGGTTCCTCTGGGACACATTAATGTAATAAGCATTTGGAGAAGATATTCCCGCTCCTCAGTTTTTGCTTTCTTTTAGGGGTGAATTGCTGTGCTTGAAGATAATCCTGTGGTGTTACCACCTCACAACTCCACATATAGCCTCAGTGGGAATGACTATAAAATACTTATTAACTAAAGCTTTTTCTGGTTAAGGCCACAAACCCAAAATAGGACAGCTAACCACTCTGGTTTATTACTCTCCAAATATGGACAGCCCTACTCTCTGTGGCTTGGATGTTGCTTGGGGTCATCTCAAAAACAGCACAATCAGTAAATATATATCTCATATCCAAAATAATCATTCCAATGTAAACACCCTAATGAAGCATACTAACCAAACAATAGTTTGGGGGAAACACAGTTTTAGGTGGTTATTATTTTACTATAAAATCCGAATTTTTAATGGAATTTTTTTTTGAGATTTATAATACCCCAAGGATAGAAAAGATCCGAAATCAGACCTACCGAGTTTGTATATAAGTCAATGGGAGAGGTCCCTATCCTATTTGGAAGTTTCTGTTGTCTGCACTGAAATTATGCCAAAATCCGACTATTTCGAACTCCAATCGTGGATTTTAGTTTAGTCTAACTTTTGTTATTAAAAATTTGGATTTTGATAAATATGCCCCATAGTGTTAATAATGACTGTTCTCATGTGACAAACAGGTGTGATGCTACATTGAATACATGAATAGTAACGCAAAATAATAATGAAAAAAGTAAACTAAAAAAGATATTTAACACCAGCTATTTTGACCATACATCCCCTTTAAAGTCTTACAGAGCAGTTGTTGTTTAGATGGGGTCAGTAAACCCTATTTAATAGCTGGAATGAATCAGAAGAAGTCGGCAAATACTGTAATTCAAAAACCATACCTCCCAACTGTCCTGTTTTTAGAGGGACAGTCCCTCTTTTGACAGCTCAACCCGCAGTCCCTCATTTGTAATGGAAAGTCCTGTTTTTCTCTGTACTGAACAGCCAGAAAAAGAAACAAAGTTTCTAACTTAATTGGCTTTTGGCAGAGAACCCAGAACAGCCACAGCTGCAGATAAGATACTTTTGTACTTTTGATAAGCAAATAAGTAATTGTAACAATATAGGATAACAGGTCCCTGGGGGAAAGTTGACTCACAGCTTAAAGGGCAAATTCACCTTCATTAGCAAAACTGTTATAACTGAAAAAAAAACACAGAAATATGTTCAAACTTTCATAACACTGCCATATTTTGTAAAATTAACATAGTAATTAAGGGGTGTGGCCACAAAAATGGTCGTGATCAAAAAATCGCCGCCACGCGCCAACTTTTATTGTCCCTCTTTTTTTTTCAATAATGTTGGGAGGTATGCAAAAACTATATAAAAAATTAAGACCAATTAAAAAGTTGCTAAGAATTAGCCATTCTAACATACTAAAGGTCAATTTAAACGTGAACCACCCCTTTAAACACACCCTTGTTTCTTACCAGAGGCGACTCCTCATCTACAACCTGAGGCAAAGAGTGCAACTGCGGCAAGGGGCATGATTATAAAGAGTTCATTAGTTCAAAAGGTATTAACCTTAGGGGAAATATATTATGTGATGTTAGATTCAGCGCCAAATACTAGGGATGCAAACAAATCCACTATTTGGTATTCGGTGGAATCAAAACCCAATCTGAATCCTTTGCATAAGCATATGGTCTTGACAAGGAAACAGTGGGAAAAAATGTTTTTACTTCCTTGTTTTGTGATGAAAAGTCACGTTATTTCCCTTCCTGCCCCTAATTTACAATTGCAAATTAGGATTCGACTTCGGTTCAGCCAGGCACAAGGATCCTGTGCCGAATCCTGTGGAAAAAGGCCGAATCCTGAAATGAATCCTGGATTCAGTGCATCCCTACCAAATACATAAGAAAATTGCTTTAAGCAAGATTTAGATGCAGCTTACACAATTCTGATTGAAGAGACCTAGGCACTGTTCCCTCTGACAGGGGCACTGCTACCCTGGGACAGGGTAAAATCCTACCTTAGATGGCAGTGCCCTGCATGTTTGCAGAGGCGGCAAAAAGCCTCTCCGTAACTTTAAGACCATTGGTCCATATATAACACACTAAAAATGAATATGAATTTAAGATGACTCTTTAAAACATTATGATGTACACATTAAATTTTGTGCAGCAGGTGCTTGCCAGTAATTATGATGCAAAATTTAGTAACATTCCAGAGCCTTACACAGGAGCTGCACACATAATGCACACCATTTACAAAATGCACAAAAGAAATTTTGTGCACACAAAAAAAAATGTCAGGGAACATTGCCTGGAGATTTACTATAGCCATGCAGATTGCAAAGCAGACACACTTCTGAATCGGTGGTGCACCCTGTGCCAGGCATAATATTTAAAAAACATTCCCTTACTAAATGAGCCCTCTGTATGCACATTCAATAATATGTGAGCTAGTGGCAGTCACTCAGCAAAGGGAGAAGGGCTGGGAGGCATCAGCAAATATTACAAGGGTAAATAAAAAACATCCTTTTTTAAAACTGCTCAGTAAATCATAATTCATAAATTCATAATTCATAAATGTAAAAGGTTGTTTTATTTTAATTTTGCAAAATTTCAATTTTAAGGTATAGGAAAAATTAAAGGGGATATATTATTATGATAAACTTTGTTTGCCAAGATTCACCAGAAAAAAATCAAGATCATGTTTTTTATTAGATTCTTTTCCAGCGTTGGAGATAAAATCAAGGCAAAAAACAAAGTTGAATTTTAACATATAAGCCCTTTGATCCCCATTGCTATCTAAAGAAAATCTATACTGGTCAAAATACCCTTGAACCACTGGCAGTTAGTTCTCATAAACAGTGTACAGACAGCACACCTCCTAAGGAACACAGGGACAATTAACACAATAGAATCAGGCAGTCTGCACACTGTCTCATTCAATTGTTTCATTCCCGTGTACCATAGGGAGCCCGTTCAGCTATATTGTAATGCAATAAACAGCTGCAATAAGTTAAGAACTCTTTACTGAAAATAGTTTTAAGTCAGAAGGATAATATAGAGTTTATGAGGCATTATACAACTTTGTTAAACGTGAGCACAATACATTGGACTCCCCATCACCCTAAACATTGTTATTTGTTCAAATGAAGGTTAGTTCTATATAAACAAACCCCTCCCTTCCCCAAGCTACAGTTTTCTTAGGCTTTTGGATAAGAAACAAGTGAAGATAATGAATTCTATATAAACAACCCCATGCCTTCCCTAAACTGCAGCCTTTCTGAGGGTAAGGGCACACCTGGAGATTCGGGAGATTTAGTCGCCTGGCGACTAATCACCTCTTCTTTGGGGGCGACTAATCTTCCCAAACTGCTTCCCTGTGTCTTCTGTCTGCTTCAATGAAAAAACGCCTGCACCAATGCACTCGCGGCGCTTTGTTTTCCGAAGTCGTTTACTCGTGAGGCGACTTCGGAAATCGAAGGGCCCTGAGTGCTTTGGCACAGGTGGTTTTTCTGGGCGACTAAATCTCCCCGAATCTCCAGGTGTGCCCTTACTCTTAGAGTTTTATATGAGGAGCAGATGACTATACAGAAGGCATATCTGCTGACTGTTCATTTGTTTTAATACCTACTACCTACCTCACTCAATGGGGCAAATTCACTAAGATTCGTAGTTGCGCCAGGCATAACTTCGCCGCACTTCGCCGCACTTCACCAAGCGTAGTTTCGCCAGCGCTTCGCAAATTCACTAAAATCCGAAGTTGCGCTCAGGGGTAGCGTAAGGTTGCGAAGTTGCGCTAGCGTTGATTCGCTAAGCGAAGCGAAGTTACGCTAGCGATGGTTAATTTGCATACGGCGACAAATTCAAATTTCAATGGAGGAATACGTACAATCACTACAAATGCCTGGGAAACCTTCAAAACATCAAATAAAATTGTTATTTTGCCCTACACATGTGCCCACTGTATAGTTAAGTTGCCATGAGTTAGGAAATATAGGGGGGAAGGAGGGGAGCCCCAAAAATTTTTTCGATCTTTTTCAGCCTATCACCCATAATATAGAAAAAATTTGAACTTTTTTTGAAGCAATCCCTATCTACTCTATTGCGCGTCGCCTGGTCTGAGGTGGCGAAGGAAGTCTAGCGTAAAAGGTAGCGTTCAGTACACTGCACAATACACAGTACAATGTACAACAGTACAATGTTTAGGGTGACAATTTCATTAACGACTGTTTGAAAGGTCTGGCCTGATTGATTTGGGAATTTCTGTGGATAACAAACTGTGTAACTCTAGGCAGTGACACTCAGTGGCTACTAAAGCAAAGTACTGTCATGCACAGAAAGGGCATTAACTCGCTTGCACAAAGCTAATAGTACCAAATGGAGTATAAAGTAACAAGCAGAGCACATAGCATTAAGCCTGATTGAATCTAGTGGAAGCTGCCAAACAGTTTATCCAGTTGCTTCAACAAGATCTCAAAGATAATATGAGGTCATTTAGTCAAATACTTATTTACAACTGTCCCTGCCTGAAGTCCAGGAGCACTAAAGGACACAATAGCTTGCCCTTTAAGTGATTATATAATTCACAGTATATTAAAATATACTGTTTGCCACTGTTCTGCATTTCATTTTAACTGTTAAAAATTCAATGTAAAATGAATGAAATATATAAAAAGAAATATCAAGTCTCTCCAGTTGTTTCAATATTTGATAAACGTTCCATAAGCAGGAATAACTTCGTCAAACTGGATTTGCCAAATTAGTGATTCCCTTAGGGTGGGTAATGGGATGCTTTGTAGTTCCTTTAAATCTCCTCTAGCACAAGTGAAAAAATGTTTAAAAATACATTTGTACTGAAAGCAATCTGAATCTCCACAAAAATTTCACGTGAAATTGTAGACACCTGGGTGTTCACAAAAAGTTTAACCAGGAGAGATTCATATGAACTTCAATACAAAGGTATATGCGATGTTTTATCACCCAAGCTGGAAAAGATTTAGAGTAGACTACAATGTATTCTTTGTGCCATCACCCTTAAACAGCAATAAAGACCTAAATATATACTCTCCTCCTGTCTTTTCTGATACCCTAGGATACATAATGTACACTTACAAAAACATTCTGCCCCACCTTAACACCAACTTAATGTCATAAACATTAATAAATAAAGCTACCTAAATACATAAACTTGTGTATCCATAGGAACAATATTACTGTTCCAAATATTTGCCCCCACAGGAATCTTTTATTGAATTTTAAAGGGTTGTAAATCCAAAAATAACATTTTGCATAATGAAAGCAAATTTAATTTTAAATAACTTTCCAATAAATGTAAAAGTAATTACTATTGAGAAGAGTTACTGTTGCTATTCCCTGCCCTGTTGGTCCTGACTACATGTACCTTTGAAACAATGTTGCACTTATAAGCTCTAACACAGCCAAGGATCCTACTCCCAAAATGCATTGCATGTTATATGATAAATAGACCTTTAAAGAGGAGAATAACAAAAGTATGCAAGGCACAGTGAGACAAGAGCCTTGGGTGGAAGAGCTATATTATTTTAATAGTACATTTATATCGAGAATAGCATAGACAAGCCAGTTAGCCAGGTAACATTTTAAATAGCAACTGCATTTACAAATGAATTTAACATCACTGAAAAGGTGTAATTAATGTTTATTAATTGTTTAGAATTAAATGCAAATGTTCATCTGGGTTTACAACCCCTTTAAACATATTTTCACCTTTAGCCTAGTAGTCCTTGTGTAGTACCTTTATGACTGGCTGTCCAGGATTCATACATTGACCCTTTTTTTTGTTTTATTTGTCTTGATTTTGTTTAATAAATATTGATAAGCCTTGAAAAAAATTAAGAACTAAGGTCTATTTCAGAAACGAATTTTAGTAAGCAATTCTACAACTTGATTCTGATGTTTTATAACAGTTGACTTCATCTACAACTTAAGTTAGAGGGCATTTGTTTAAAGCTTAAGATCTAAAAAAATTAAAATCAATTGAAATTGTCTTAGAATATCACTCCATGCATTATACAAAAGTGAACAAGCTCTTTGAAGGAGAACTAAACCCCTACACATGTTTTAATATACGAGAAAGGCAGATAAGCACAATGCTTTGTGACCTTTTCCTAACTTAAATTATCTCAGGGATTACCTGTTGTCAGCCCAAACCGAACTGCATTCCAAGCACTAGCGCTAACACCATACAGCACCCCCCCCCCCCAGTTTAGGCGATCTGGGGGGGGCTAACAAAGAACACACATTCACATGAAGTGACTTGAAGTGCACGCAACGGCCAGAGAAACAGGAAAAGAAAGCAAATGGTAAGAGTTGAGAAAATGTACAGAGGGTTTAATTCTCCTAACAAGATCCAAGCTGCTAAACTCCGGTGGAAATCTTTGAATACATGGATCTGTTATGGGACTGGGCATGTACAGTTAGTTTTGTATATAAAATATAGCATTTCTAGGCTTTAGTTCTTCTAAAAATATACCATTTGGAAAATAAAAAAAGAGCCACCTTTTGGGTCATCCCCCTTTTTGGGGTTGTTCCATGATGCGACAGGGGCAGGTCTGTGACATCAGGGATTGGGCTATAACATGGTGATCGCCCAATCACCGCGCGAATCGTAGGGAATCCTACGCGGTTTTCCTAATTTGCAAAACCGGGCAGGCAGTTTCGACCCGGACTGCCCTTCAAAAAACTAGGCAATCTGGGTGACAACCCTAAACCCTCCTCTTAACAACCAACATTCCAGCACAAGTTTACCTAACTACCTACAGTATCACTCACTGAAAAGAATTCATGTTTTACAGTAACCATTGATCCATTGATGCTTCCATTAATCCTTTAACCTGCATCTTTACAATTTTTTTTATACAGCAGAACAATGAAAAGGTGCTACACTTATGCATTTGTCCTGCCATGAAGAGGCGTTATCTTTTGCTTGTGGTATAAATTTCCCTCTAGCAAAATAAGAAAAGTTGTGCTCACCACTAAATTTTAAACCATTAGGCAAGGGTGCAATGAGGCTGTGACCACAAAATTCATACAGACAAAGACAAGAGATCATTTGCCCTGCCCTTTGTTTAACGAGGATGAGATTGTATTAGGAAGAGCAAGAAAGGGAAAGGGCAGTTCTCATACAGGAAATGTTCAGTATAAAAATAAAAACTGTGTTAATAGGCTGTGCAAAATAATATTTTTTTCTAATATAGTTATTTAGACAAAAATGTCATCCATAAAGGCTGGAGTGACTGAATGTCTAACATAACAGAATTTCCTGCTTTCCAGCTCTCTAATTCAGATTTAGTCAGCAATCTTAATGGGGTTATTCACCTTTAAATTAAATTTTAGTATGACATAGAGAATGATATTCTGAGGCAATTTGCAATTGGTTTTCATTTTTTATTATTTGTGGTTTTTGAGTTATTTAGCTTTTTATTGAGCAGCTCTTCAGTCTGCTATTTCAGCAATCTGGTTGCTAGGGTCCAAATTCCCCTTGCAACCATGCATTGATTTGAATAGACTGTATTATGGAATAGGAGAGGGCCTGGATAGAAAGATGAGTAATAAAAAGTAGCAATAATAATACAAATTTAGCCTTATAGAGCATTTGTTTTTAGATGAGGTCAGAGCCTCCAATTGAAAGCTCAAAAGACTATAATTCAAATAATTCCAAAACTATAAAAATTAAATAATGAAGACCAAATAAAAAGTTGCTTGGAATGGGTCATTGGGGGCCACTGGGATATAACTGTGCAGTGAGTTTGCAACTGATCCTTAGCAGGCAGGTTAGATTCACACAGTTATGACCCATGTGCCCCTCTTTCAAGTCCCTGATTGATTACTGCCTGGTAACCAATCAGTGGAAACCAGGGAGTAGTGTCCTGGCTATTTTGTTAGACATCTGCTCACTCCAACCTTTACACATTAAATATTTGGCTAACTAACTATATTGAAAACATCAAGAAACTTATGAAGAGGCATTCAGTGTTGAGTGTAGTAAACGTTGGGGTTAACTCAGGAAGAAAAGTGCTCAAGCCCCAGACCTTCAGCTCAGGGAGGCAAATAGATAATGAAGGGCTGGCAAATACCAGACCACACTCCGTAGATTGATGTAGTAAAAAATTATTTATTAAATCAAAAACATCACAGCAAAGCCTTACACATTTTGTGACTTAGGGGCACTTAGACATAGGCTAAATAAACAAAAGACCATGTCCTGAATGTTTCTGATTGGTCCATTTCCAATCACTGCCTCTTTGGATTGGCGGTTGAATACTTGTTTGTAATTGGTCCCTTTTCATTTAAATATGACTACATGGTCCTTTGTTTATTCAGCCTATGACTAAGTGCCCCTAAGGCACGAAACGCGTAAAGGCTTTGCTGTGATGTTTTTGCTTTAATAAATACTTTTTTTACTACATTAATCTACGGAGTGTGGTCTGGTATGTGCCAGCCCTTCATTATCTATTTGCATTATATTGAAAACATGTTTTATTTTGCACAGCCTATCTATTTACACAGTTTTTAGTTTTATACTGAACAATTCCTTTAATATATTGTAAATGGGTTGAATGCTTGTCTTTGCCTGTATAAATTTCCCTCTTCAATACTTATACAGTATTTTAGTAGAACACAGAACACTTTGTATGTCCACAAAAAATTCAGTACTTGGTTTGGAACCACTACCAATTTAGCAGAAATTGTGGACAAAATGAGTTTTCTAGAAAATAGAGGAAACAATGCTTAATGAGTGTTACTGGACTATGTAATGGAATTAATGGAGCAATTCTTACCTCTGTCATTTTGGGTTTTAGGACTCTGGAGGGAACAAGCAAATCTGTGTCAGAGTGTGTGGTATCGGCTGTTGTATAGATCTCAGTGCTAGTCTTCTGCTTGGACCTTAGCAGGGATAGTGCTGCCCTTGTGGATATGTCTGGAAGGTTGGGGTTGTACAAACTGATGCACCAGCTACCGTAAACAGAAGCCCTTCGGTCGGTTTGCTGGGCATGATTTGGCTTAACATAATTCAAGTAGCACCAACTAACATTAGTGGTTGTGTGTAGAGTAGGGAAAGTCTGCACCTTTTTAGTTTCTGTAACTTCTGATCCACCCGGCACACATAGGTTAACCGGTACCCTGGTGCTCAGAGAAGTGTATGAGGAAAAGGGTTCAACAAGTTCCTCAGAATGTTCTGCCTTTACAGTTATTTTACGTGCATATATCTGCTCTTTATATTCCTCAGGTGACTTGGTGTGGGATGAGCCTGCAAGAGGTGGAGTTAGACTTTTGCCGCTGTCTTTTAGTGATGAATCATCATAGATAGCTTGGGAGGATGGTAACTGTTCCAGCCTGACTTTTGCAAGGCTGACAACTGTATCACTGCTCACTGTTCTACCCTCATCTTGTGCCTTCAAAATCTCAAAGTGCCCTTCTTCTTCTGGGACATTTTCCTCTTTCACTCTCTTCTGCTGCTGAGTCTCCATTGTAAGCTCCAAGCTGCCAGCAGGAGACAACATGCGTTTACTGCCACCAACAGATGAAGAGCTTAGATCTAATCCCTGTACAATTTCAGAAGATGATGTGAGTGGCATGTAGTGACTAGTTTCCACCTTTGCAAATGGCACCCGTAGATAGGGTGTTTGAAGGAGATTTTCCTGATGTTGTGGTAAAATATGTGCCAAATTTGAGCCATGAGACCCTTCAGATTGGCTCTCAAACGTCTGTATAACTAATGCAGATGGACTGCAATGTGAATGGGTAACTAAGATTTGGGACAGAGTGGTATACATTGCACTACCAATGGAAGGCATTTGCGTCTGAAGTCTCACAGGAACCACAAGAGAAACCACTGGATCGGAATTTACAGTGACCCCCTGAGAAGAAGGCTCTGTAGTGAGTGGACTATGAGATGGGCAATGTAGTGCCTCAGAGAAAAAATCTTTGTGTGGTGATGCACTAGGTACACCAATGGGAGAGGGGATGACTGATTTTAACTGTGAATAATGCCCTCCAATTTCAGTTGAAGTTGGCAAAGCAAACTCCGGTTGTACTGGAATAAAAAAAGTTGGTGGAAATGGTGAGGATCCTGGATAAGGCAAGTGTACATATGGAGGCAGATGTCTGAAAGAAGTACCTATAGTTTGTTCATTTAGCTGCTGTGGTATTTGAAAATGATCTGGATGAAGTAGTGTGTGCTGCAGTGCAATAGGTGGTGTGTGAAAGACAGATGGAGTAACTGCAGGAAGAGAAAACTGAGCAGAAAGAATATCAGTCATTGGCTGGGTTGGGAAAAGCTCTGCAGTTTGTTCAGGTAGTATTGGGGGATGTGGTAAAACAGGAAGCTGATGTGACAAACAGGCCTTCTCTTGTACTGCT